>NC_134355.1:47269775-47569775 GCF_048569485.1 Anomaloglossus baeobatrachus
GAGAAATATGTCTCCAGAAAAATGATCCTGTAGTTTCAGAGGACCTTTAAATTGGTATTTTAATTGAAACTGAGTACCCCCGCTAATTAATGTCACTCCCTCTGTTCCAAACGTATGCCGCCCAGTTATAAAGAAATATGTTCATTTCACTTTCATCCAACTGGACGTATAGTATCAGAACTTCTCTGTGGGTGTTTTCTTTTTCTCCTCTATGACTTGGACCAATAAAATCACAGCCTTGTCATAGAGGAGAAAAGGCAAAAGTCCACAGAGAAGGTCATAGCTGCTGCCTGGCTCAGTGTGTTTTCATGAGATGAAATTTGTCTAAAGTAAAAATGCAGATTACTCTGTAGTTGCCGAGTCACATCCAGATATTAACATGCCAAAGCACAGAAGAACAGCAGCACCATACAACCGTACCCAACTGTGTTACAGGCGATACTGCGGCTCTCTTGTGTGCCGGCGTTCCAATGACAGCAGAGCTCTCAGCATGTTCAGGTGAGCCAAATCACATTTCAGTACCATCATAATCTTTATTAGACTCCTATTTCATGTTGTTTCAGAAAAAAACCACTTGTACATTATTAGTTACATACAAACTCTGACCCAAGTAAAGTTGTGTTTAGAAAAAGAAACCCTGATTTTGTTGTCTCCTTGCTTGAATCTGAACCCAGAGAAGAGAAAGAACCGAAGTATCCCCAGCGGCAAGTAAGTGGACAAACCCCAGATGTCCACAGACATTCAATCTGCCTGTAGCAAGCCCACGACACAGACCATGATACAGCGCTCCTGCCACTCTGTTACATCTGCATCCGATGATACTGTTGAAATTGTGATGACAGACAGTGGCAAGTGTGTGTGTGTGTGTGTGTGTGTGTGTTTTATGACACTCGACACTGTACACTCCCAGCTCAAAGCAATTTATCCATAGCCCTTCTGTGGTGCCAATAATATGATTTATCCTCCTTGTGTATGTGACGAAAACTATCAGCAGGCTCAGATCCAGGCATCATCTCTTGTATCTGTGGCTGCACTTGTGACGCCCCTGGACTATCAGGTCATCACAGGGTAGTGCACAACCTATCCTCCCGTGCAGTATTCCACCTCCCTCTTGGTTCTGGGTCCCTATCTTAGTAGTGTTGCCTCCAACAGCAAATCAAATCCTAGATACAGACTGCACCACACCCACCAGGCACACCAGTGGACGGCTTGAGTGGAATAAAGTTGCCCACTTGGGGGGCTCAGGGAGGGAAGGTAGGAGTGTAGTGAGTAGAGAGAGTGAGTGAGAAGAGGTCGGGAGCGGTGGCTCCTAGAGAAGCTGTCTAGGTTGCAGATGGTGGTCTGGACCTAGAGGAGTGGGACCTTACACTATCACCGGTCCGAGACCGGAGGCACGGCGGGGTACACGGACCCTAGGTCGGGGAGAAGCTTCAGGCAACCCGACAATTCACCTGAGGAGAACGGAGCCTTTATGATCTGTTCCCACCAGATCCAGAATCGGGGCATTAGTGCAACGAGGGGATAGGACTTTCCAATCCAAAACGGTCCAGAAAATCCCAAGCCTGAGCCCTGATAGCAAGCTCCTACACTAAGCCACAGTGGGGAGCGGGGCCCGGAAAGTTTCAGACTACTGGGTCACCACGTTGAAGTTAAACTTAGTGCCAGGAGGCAGTTCACGGATCGCCAGGCAACACTACAGAGGATGGGACCCAGACGAACTCCCCTTAGCAGCAGTGGCACCCAGAGAGTTGGTTTACCCGGTTGTCAGCTTCTGCTAATTGACTGAGTACGAGCATGACCCCTGCATCCCACGGCATCCCACACCAAATCCCGGGGCATCCCCCTACCCGTGCAGGGCTACGACACCTTGCTGCCCCACTTCATCACCCAGGGTACTCCCAACGGCAGCGGCGGTCCTCCCCAAATTACCGTGCACCACGGCTGGTGTCACGAACTATATCAATTCCCCTGTAAAGACCTCCTTTCATTTGAGTTGCCGCATGACCCCCGGGTCCGGAGACCCTCGAGCCACAGCGAACCCGGATCCGAGCAGCTCGGCTGCTCCTACGGGGGCGGCACACACTGAATACACTGGCAGTTATTCCCTTGGTCCCTCTTTTCGGATATATAATATAATAATATATAATCTTTATTTCTATAGCGCCAACATATTCCGCAGCGCTTTACAATTCAATATGGATTCTTGAAAGAATATAAAAGAAAAAGAGATTTTCCCCTGCTGATTGGCAGTGCCCAAACAAACTAAAAAACATCCTATTGACTCTTTTTGTAAACAGTGGCTCAGTGGTTACCACTGTTGCTTTTCAGCAGGGAGGTCCTGGGTTCAAATCCAAGGACAGCTTTTCATGGACTTTGTATGTGCTTCCTCCCACACTCCAAAGACATACTGATACGAAATTTTAATTGTGATCCCCAATGGGGACAATGATGATGGCAATGTCTGTAAAGTGCTGTGTTAATTAAAGCCGTTATATGAGTGAGCAAAATAGACAACAATGCAAAACAATACTATACATACTGTGTAGCATCCATTCTCTTGTGGGATGTTTGCATATTAAATAATGTTTTTTGTAGAATATGTGCCAAAAAATGTAGTTCTGTAATGCCTTATGGATGTAGTCATTGTAAGGCTTCGCTCACATTTGTTTATAATTCGGACGAGTGCTATCTGATGTTTTATCGGGTAGCACTCACTTCAATGTTATACTATGGAGCAGTGCCAACTAGCGTTTTTTTTCTCATGCTGATTCGGCATGAAAAAAAAAATCGCTGCATGCTGCTATTGACAGTGTTATTTGGATGGCACAATGTATGTCAGACATGCACACCCATTGAATGCTAGGAGTGTGTACAAAACATAGGACAGCACTCAGACAATATTCGAGTGCTGTTGTCGCGCCCCGGGGCAGCCGAGCTGCTCGGATCCGGGTGGTCGGTGGCTCGAGTGATCCCGGACCCGGGTAATGGCGGACGCTTAATAAAATGGCATGGGCTATTTACAAGAGATAATAAAGTTAATGTTCGTGACGCCACCTGCGGTAGTGCGGCAAGGGAATAGATGCCGCCGCTGCTGCTTGTGAGGTACTGGGGCGATGGAATCAGCAGCGAGTGTGTTAACCCTCTCCACAGGTAGGGTAAACCCCAGTGTCATCTAGGTGCTGGATGAGGTGCAGGCTGAAATGAATGCAAGCAGGCAAAGTCCGAGTGAAACAGGGAATCTTTAATGATGATTTATTAACAGGTTACACTCCCCTGGTGCTGGGGACAAATTCCTGGTTCCCTTGGTCCCGCCTCTGTCCGCATAGCCTGGCTATGGCCCCCTCCATGCACTTCTCTTGTGGCATGGCACCCTCCAGGCTTGGAACACTTGAAGGGCCACTTACGGGTGGTGAGGAGCTCTGGAAGTTTCCTTACTGTGCAGATTCTGGCAAAAGGCTTGAAGCTTTCCTACTTCTCCCCTCTGGTTCTGCACCTGGTTGTGTGCACAGCTCTGTCAAAGTCCCTTGCAGACTCCACAGCCAGCTGCTTCTCCCTTGGGCATCGTGTGATCGATCCTCAGGCCTCGCAACCAGACCTGACACCCAGCCGGGTGTCCTCCTCCCTCCTTCTCCTCTCTCTCTCTCCATCTGTCTTCCCTTCTCCAAACACCAACTCCTCCCCTTTCCTCTAGGGACCTAACTACAGGAGGGTTGGATTTACACCTCCTAGGCAACCTCCACTTCCTGGGCAGGCTTTACACCATAGGACGGCCAAATCTCTGATCATGCCCTCTTGTGATCCAGGGTGGTGTTGTGTGAGTGTTTTAGGTGTATGCGGGTTTAGCCAGAGCTAGGACTCCAGGAATCAGCAGGTTGCAGATCTTAGTAGCATGACTGCAGGGGCGCTACACTGTCTGATAGTCACCTAGACAGACAAAAAAGAAGATGGAGAAATTAAGTTCTCTGCCTACTCCTGACCTGCGATCCGATTCTCCCATGCGAGAGAAGTGATACTCGGCTCACACTCGCGGCAGAGTTTGTGCCGAGTGTCATTTGAACATAGCATCCGATTCTCAATCATTGGAAGCTATATGCAAATGATGTGAGCAAAACCTATGCGCTAGGAGCATTGCAAGTTGAACATTGCCTTAGGGAATGTCAGTGTAATACCCCAAAGTTGTTGTGTATGTGCTTTTGAGAGCTGACAGCTACAATATCATGTTATCACAAGTGTGTCACGGCCTGATGATTTAATTGTATCCGGTGCTGACAGGGATAAGGTGCCTAGCTATCCTGCTGTGATCTAACAGTAATAACCTCAGCTGCAGTCACTCCCTTCTGCTATAAATAACCACTCCTCCCTATGCTGGCCTATAGTTCATGATATACTGTCCACTTTGAAGATGCCAGTCTCTGGAGAAGCTTAGGTGTTCGTTCCTGTTGCAGATGAGAAGTTTCCTGCTGGAAAAGCTGTGGAGTTCTTTTTGTTGTGTCTTTCCCCATCTGTTTGTCTTACCTTCCTCATGTTGTTTTATTTGTAACAGCAAGACTAGCTGGCCTTCACACTAGTCAGGGTGAGTTCAGGGCTAGCGAGGGTCTAGGCATGTGATGTTAAATGGGGGAAGGACCCAGCTAAGAACTTAAGAACTTTACGGAATGCAGGGATCAGCCTCAGGTGAGTGTTAGGAGCTGACCCCTCTCCCTAGCGCCAGGGCCTTCCGTTGTATTGTTTCTCTGGTTTTACCTTTGTGTTAAGTTGCTTGCAGGGAGTCCTTCCGCTCTTGACGTGACACATGTTAGCACTCTGTTAACATTTCCCTTTGAAGATACTCCACATGAGAATTCAGCACATAGAAGTGGCTTATATATGCAAATAGTGATGTACCTGTTATGTTCTGCTATTAGGAGTTTGTTAAGGGTAAGCAGAGAATGAGAGGAGGCATTTGGTCTCTGTGTGAGTCGATCTGAGGAAGCTGAGGGGGAAGGTGAGGGAGCAGCCATAGCTCCTGTATATATCAGAGCCCAGAGCCTCAACTGAAGATAATTGTGTGGATAGGATTGTGCACAACAGCAGAAAGAGGAGCTAAGAAATCCCTGCATCTGATGTATAACTGTGCCACCCCCGTGTCAGCAGCCGGGTACTGACACCAAAGTTCTGAGAACCGCTGCAGCAGGGAGGGAGCACGCTTGGATCCAGTGCCCGTTGGTGTTGCTTGTTAGTCCGTGACCTTTTCCTTGGCACCTTTCTACTTATTGGCCCCTGTAGTGTAAAACTAGTCGGGTCCCGCTCACCAGTGTGGCTAACTGGGTGAGCTTGCTCTCAGGGTTTACGCTTGGGATTTTCTGGACTACGGATTGGGAAAGTCTTATCCCCCTCATTGCGCTAGTACCCCGATTTTGGAGCATGTGGAGAATGGATCTTGAAGACTCCGTCCTCGTCGGGTGAATTACCAGGACGCTTGAAGTTACTTCCCGGCCTAGGGTCCACGTACCCTGTCGTGCCCTGGCCCCTGCCCGGAGATGGCACAAGGTCGCCGGCTGCCCTCCTCGGCAGTTCCGTGCCCCTTGTCACGATCCCCTGCGACTGGGGTTCCAGCTCCTGCCAGGCCCAGACCAACGTCTCCCACCTAGTAGTCTCAAGGAGCCCTGCTCCTAACCTCCTCCAACACTACACCTCGACCGACTCTCGTGACCTCTCCTCTCAAGAGTCACTTCTCTACTCACTGCTCCTGACACTCCTGACCCTCCCCAACCAACCCCCAAGTGGTTGGCCCTATTCCCTTCAGGCTACCCAATGGTGTGTCTGGTGGGTGTGGTGCAGAGTATTCCTAGGATTTTGATTAGCTTGTTCTTAGCAACACCAAAGGTCAGGGACCCGTAACCAAGGAGGATGTGGATACTGTGCAGAAGGGCAGATTGCACAATACCCTGTGACGACCTGATAGGCCAGGGCGTCACATAACCACATTAGTACTGGGGAAAGTAACTGATTGCTGACTAGGAATTGAGGATGTGTGCGAGCATCATTCATCTGGCTGTACCTATGTAAACTTACAAGTAAATGTGTTTTTTTACTGCTGCTCCATTGGCTTCCCTTTTTTCTAGACCAATTAGAGTGCACCACATTATACCACACTGTCAGGAAACAGCGATAAATTGAGTACACCCTGGAGTCACAAACACTCTTTTCTTTTTATTTGATTTCTTCTTTTTGTCACTGCCATGGTGGTGTGGTAACTACTGCAGACCACATGGTCCATGGTATACGACACAAACACTTTGGGGTACTTTGCACGCTGCGACATCCCTAGCCGATGCTTGCTATGCCGAGCGCGATAGTACCTGCCCCCATCGCACATGTAATATCTTGTAATAGCTGCCGTAGCGAACATTATCGCTACGGCAGCTTCACACGCATATACCTGCCCTGCGACGTCGCTCTGGCCGACGACCCGCCTCCTTCCTAAGGGGGCGCGTCGTGCGGCGTCACAGCAACGTCACACGGCAGGTGGCCAATAGAAGCGGAGGGGCGGAGATGAGTGGGATGTAAACATCCCGCCCACCTCCTTCCTTCCGCATTGGCGGTGGAGGCAGGTAAGGAGATGTTCCTCGCTCCTGCGGCTTCACACACAGCGATGTGTGCTGCCGCAGGAACGAGGAACAACATCGTATCTCCTATTGGTGCGACATTATGAAAATGTCCGACACTAGACAGATCACGATTTACGACGCTTTTGCGATCGTTTATCGGCGCTTCTAGGCTTTACACGTTGCAACGTCGTTACCGGCGCCGGATGTGCGTCACTTTCGATTTGACCCCGACGATATCGCAGTAGCGATGTCGCAACGTACAAAGTACCCCCTTGTGTCTTTTAGCAGATATTCTCCAAAATCCTCCTCAAAAAATGCTTAAAAATTATTTGGAAAACCCTTTTAATTCATTTCTATGGGAAATCCAAATTACTGTTCAAATGAGGATTTTTTTTTAGCTGTTTTTTTTTTCCTCAAGAGGTTTTTAAAAACACCTGGTTGCAAAAAGAAAGTGAATGTCATCCTGAAGGAAACCTCTCCAAATTAGTCACTGTCTACTCAGAAGACTGTAAAGAACAATTTATGAAAAAACTCTTCAGGAAAAAAAATACTCTAAAAACTCCCCCCTCAAAAAACTTTCTTGAAGCAATTTCAGCTTGAAAAACAGATTTTGATTGCCTAAAAAAACCAAAAACTGCCCAAATACCCTTCTATATATCCACATTTTGGGCTGGATTCTGTTATGGGTTTTTTTGTATCCCGAGCTGACAATCAAAGACCCAACCCTGTATACACTGGAATATATCAACTTTTTTTTTATTTTTAAAACCAAACTTTACTTTTTCTCTAAGAGATTTTTAAGACATCTAAGTGTGCAAATAAATAGTATTTCTTCATTGTCTGTTGTTAATTATCACTAAAATGTGATTTGTATGCACTTCAAAGAATCTCACATTTTTCCTTTCCATTATTTGTGTCATAATGATGGTTATTTAATTTGAACCAAACGTGTGTGAGCCGCCCGCCAAGGAAGGAAGAGTATGTGTTTATACTCATGGCCTTTCATGCCCGGTGATTCCCTCACACTTCTGAGGACTCCAACTGTCTACTACGTCTGTGATGTAATAATGGTATTGTACAAATAAAGTGCCCGGCTGTGCCATCCAAATATCAGAGCAATGGGCGTTCATGTTACCAGCCCTTAATCATGCACAGGTGGAATGATTTTTGTAAAAAAATTTTTAGCTCTAGGTTTTCTGATTTGAAATGGTGAAAGGGCAACAACATGTTCTCTGTGAGTTTTACTCCAGGTACATCATGTCACGATACCTCAGTGCAGAGCATCTTGCACACAGGTGATGCTCTGCTGCACCTTCCTGAATTACGGAGCAGGCAGTGACATTATTCCTCAGTGCAGAGTATCTTGCACACAGGTGATGCTCTGCTGCACCTTCCTGAATTACGGAGCAGGCAGTGACATTATTACTCTGTGCAGAGCATCTTGCACACAGGTGATGCTCTGCTACGCCTTCCTCAATTATGGAGCCGGAAGTGACATTATTCCTCTGTGCAGGGCTTCTTGCATACAGGTGATGCTCAGTAACATTTTTTCCTTTGTGCAGAGCATTTTGCATTTGGAGATGCTCTGCTGTGTTTCTTTAAGTACTAGCTGACAGGTTGTTTGACAGCACAGGATTCTATGCAAGTTCTGGGATATGCTTTTACTCAAATGTCACACCTTCCTGCTAATTGCTCTGTTTCATTACTGAGCATGCACTCCCAGAACATCGCCAGTCGTACTCTCCGGTTTTGCAGTTGTGCTCTTTACTTATGTTTGTGCTTGTGTTCTGGTCTACGTTTCTTGACCCTGGAACACAGTTTGACTCCTCTCTGCCCACTCCTTGTTCTTGTCGTTACCTCCTGGCTTCTGACCTTGCACCGTTACCTGACCATGTCTCTGTTTGCTCCCTGAACCTCATATGTACTCTCCTGAAATTCTGACCCCCGGCCTGTGACTTGACTGCACTTCTGCTTACTCCCTGTGTCCTGTCGTGTCCTCCTGTTTCCTGACCCAGCTTGTCTGATTATCCTTCCGTCTATACTATACGTAAGTAGAGACTAGCATCACACATCAGTTTTCATGACTAGAAACACTTTGTTTTTAGCTTTCAAAGCTTTTCTGAAGAGCCATAATGTTAACCGGCTCATTTTTAAAAGACAACACTCACTTTACTAAAAAAAAATGTGTTAAAAAAAAATCCAAATAGAGTGACAAACTGCTTTGTTTAACAGCAGTCAATATGCGATAAAAATGACAAGATATCATGATTTTCCTTTTCAGTTCGATTGCAATTCCATTGCAAAATGGCAATTCCTGAGTTTCAATGATTTTTCTTTCTGTATTTTACCATATGGGTTCATTCATTTTATATTTTTATCTATTTTGTATATTTTCATAAATATTTCTGAACACATCGATTCCAAACGTGTTTTCTTTTTAAATATCTTTGTTTTTGACTTTGGAAATTGGACATTTTTTAAACGTTTTTTTTTTGTTTTTAAATATTTTAAATACGTTTTAAATATAGATAATTGTTTTAGTCCCCTCTAGGGGACGTGAACCTATGATCACTAGAACCTGTGACTGATTGCGCAATATACTGCAATACCTCGGTATAGCAATTTATAGTAAAAATCAGGATCTCTTATGAAGCCCAACCACTCTGCTTCATAGGAGTACAGAGATGGTAGTGACAGGGGCCTTTAGAAGGCATCTTTAGAAGATGAAAATTCATCAGCACCTCACCACAATTTTGTTGCCGAAACTGATGTTCCATACCACTTAAAGGGAACCTTTCACCTAGAATATGCGTTCTGACCTATCAGCAGACGCATGTGTGCCCTAATTACACCTCCCTACCCATCCCTGTGCTGTAAAATTGTATAATATGAAAGTAATAAAAAACGTTTTTATTACCTTCATATTTCCTATGTAAATTAGAGAGCTGCTTGCCACATGGGCGGCGCCTTGCCCTATGGACGTCTGCATACTTTCCGTGGTATCACGCCCCTGTGGGCGTGATACCATGAAGTCACATGAGCGACGTCACCGATGCTCATTCTATCCTGCACACGTTTATACTTACCATTGTGGCAGGCTTGTCTTCCGGGTTCTCCTTGTCAGTTCCAGACGCGCACTGCGAATGCGCAGTGCGCGTCTGAAACCGGCGAGTGAACACCCGGAAAAGAAGCTTGCCACAATGCGCGCAGGATAGAATGAGCGACGGGGACGTCGTTCATGTGACTCCATGGTATCACGCCCACAAGGGCGTGATACCACGGACAGTATGCAGACGTCCATAGGGCAAGGCGCCGCCCATGTGGCCAGCGTACCCTGATGAAGAGGTGAAACGCTCGTCGGGACCTTTGGGGGTTGCACAGGCAGACAGTAACAACTGGTTAGTATTTACATGCAAATGTAACGATAGTTTTAGTGCTTACTGGGTAAACCTGCATATTAATGCTAGAGGGAGTAACACAGGTTGGCATTTATTAACACTGCAGTACAGACTATAGTCTAGGTGGATTTAACTAATTGATTACCAATTGCACTGCATGTTTATATATAAAATCCTTACTATATATTACCATCTTGTTAGGTTTACAAAACTTGCATGGAAATCATCACATTTGGGTCTTGCCTTATATGTGACTCCCCTTATTGTGAACTACTTGCTTGATTTTTTTAATGTAATTTTAAAATGTGTTTAGCAATAAAAATAAAATAAATTATTTTAGAAATAACATTGGATTAATGCTACATTCTTCGCTGAGATTCATGTATAGATGGGTGGTTTTCCATTATATAGATTATATAGGTCTTGTTTAGTGACCCATAGATTTCTGGTGTGATACCTGCAGTCACATCGTGACAGCTTCTTGGTCTGCCAGACCATAGCAGATACACCTTTTCTCTGGGTGTTTTGGTTTTGTCTTACCTTAATAGAACTAAAGCAAGGATAACAGGTGTATAAATGTACTCATTTGTCTGCCCAATCCCCTTTTGGGTGCAGCTTTAAATACTTTTCCCTGTTGGTATTTTCTGCTGTTGATATTCTAATTTTGATGTCCAGCCATATTGCTCTTTGTGTATGCCAGTCAATAGAAGACCAGCTAGAATACCTCTCTCTGCAGTTTTTATTCTTTACTCTGCACCTATCTTCTGTTTGTTGTTAGTAAGTAGATGGCACATTTGTTAGCGATATACATCCTGTCTTGTATTTTGTTGTTTGTCTTACTTACTCAGAGATCACTTTCTAATTCGGCACACTTTCCCTTGTTTAGGTAATTTTCACTCGGCTCTACTCTCCAGAGGAGCGTGAAGCAGTCAACGGCCTATCAGGCAGAATAGGTCCGAATTGCCAAAATTTAGTATGTGGTCAGGGCTATTGCAACTCATGCAGGTGTCGCGGGCGGCGGGGCACTGCGCTCGCCAACGCTCGGGTCCGGCGCTGCTGATGTTGCTGCTCGGTGGCTCGAGCGGTGGGCCGGATCCGGGGACTCGAGCGGCGCTCCTCGCCCGTGAGTGAAAAGGGGATGGTTTGGTTTGAGGATGTTGTCCGTGACGCCACCCACGGTTGTGGTGAGATTGGGACACCACCGCTGCTCTGGACGGGGATCCCGGGAGCGATGACAGGGAGCAGCCGAGATGTTTTTCTCTCCCCTCCGTGGGTAGGGGGATTTGGTGGTCCCGGGGCCCGATGATGGTGACTGAAAGGTGGATGGCGAGGATGGGGGAGGTGCAGGGTCACGGGAGGGCAGTGCGGTGCCAGACGGCACGATGGTACTCACTCAGCCAATGACGTAGACGGAGTCTCTGGTAAAACAAACGGCTGGATGGACAAGTCCCGCAGCCGGCTGCGATGGTCACTCCCGGTAGGTTGGCGGTGACTATCTCTCCCTGCACCTGTGTTGTGTTGTCGGCTCCGATGGCTTCCCACCGGTAACCCGCTCCCCAGCGGTGTATTTGCCAGAGGAGCCCCTTTATGCCCGCAGGCTCTGGCCCTGGGAACTCTAGCTGTGGCGGTAGCTGTATTTCCCTTCACGGTTGAGCGGTTGCCTTCAGTCGGGTCTTTGCTGCTGGGAAACCCCGGAGGTTCCCGTCGCTGACGGATTTGACCGGTTTAACGGCGACTCCAAACCTGGTCGGGGTCCGTAGGCATTGCCGAATGGTGCTGGCTTCTCTTCGCTCCCCGGTCCGGTACCGGCGGGCCACCGCCCGTCCCCGGTCCTTACGGTTGTGCGTCAATCGGCCTCGCATGCAGACGGTCACCACCGTCCGCCAACCTTGCTGTTTGTGCCCGGGCCACGTACCCGGACACGGTCAGTCTGCTCCACTACCACTTCCCTGAACTCCCAAACTGTTCTTCTTTCTTTTCCCGCCTCCAGGACTGTGAACTCCTCGGTGGTGGGTCCAACTGCCTGGCTCCACCCCAACTGGTGAGGACATCAGCCCCTGGAGGGAGGCAACAAGGATTTATGTGTGTGACTGATGTGCCTAACCGGGGTGTGGGGTGTGTTGTTGTAGTACCTGTGACGTCCTGGCTTGTCCAGGGCGCCACATTCCCCCTTGGTTAAACGCAGATCGTCCGCGGGCTGCCCGACCATCACCGGTTTTATTTTCACAACTGAAAAGGTAAAACAACATGTAAACACAAGCATATTTTTATATATCTTCCCTTAACGGGAGGCACGGTACTTAAACGTTACTAACGGCAGTCAATTTTTATTAAAACATACGGCTTCCGCTCTCCCCCTGCCCAAACAACCTGGCCCTGATGCTGCCCCTAAGAAGTGGGCAGCACCCCTTGCCCCAGTCCATCACCAGGCTGCCCGAGCGGGTACGGTCCCTTTCAGGGGACCCACGTCCATGGGGGCCCCTGACCCCCGGAGGATGGCCACCGGTCCAGGTGGTGGCCGGGCCCCAGCCTACTCCACTGCGGGCCCTTCCTCCAATCTGCCTCTCCGGAGGCGGTAACGGATGTATGCCAACAATTATTTACATGCCACAAGTTTGTGGTTGCCCTGCAAGTTCTCGGGCGTGTCCGTAAGCAGTTCCTTACGCAAACGGTGCAGAAAATCCCAACGGGGACTAGTTGCCGGCAACGGCTGGTTCAATCACGGTTGCAAATCGGATAACATCTTCGGCTGATTCAATCTTATTATTCAGTTACTTAACAGTACTGGTGGTCCCAACGGGGACAACTTGCGGTGGAGGGACTGCTGACATCACTGCTGGTCCACCACAGTGGCCGGAGGAGGGGGCTGGGCCGGTGCTTGGGCCTCCTGACTGACCCTCAATTTGGCGTCCAGGGCAAACCAGCCCCTCTCTCCACAGTGCCGCGTGTATTGTACCAGGTCCCCTGGGAGCAGGTTACGGTCCGGGTGGTCCTCCGGTAAGTGGGCATTGACGTCCCGGCGGGCCACGATAACTTCGGCCTCCAGGCTCGGCTCAAAGATAAACCCGTATCCCCGATGGACATCGAATCTCCTCACTTGCCCCTCGTGGATCGGGCCCCGTACCCGGAAGGTGGCTCTGCGGAGGCTCTCTTTTTCTCTGATGGTGCGGGCTATCAACTCAGCTCTCAGCCTCTCCGCAATTTCTCGGCCCAGCGGGGTCGGTTCCCTGTCCCAGTAAGGGGCTACTACATGCTTCTGCGCGTGGGTCGGACCCCGCGAGACTTCCACCACACTGCCTACCACTGGCGCCCTCTGTGGAAGATCCCGCAGTGTCATGGCCTGGGGTGCTGCCTCACAGCAACGACCCGGCGCAGCCTCAGCCGAGGCATGGAGGATGGATACAGGGTTCCTCTCCCGCTTGACCTCTGCCTCCTCCTGCACGGGACGGGCTGCCGGAGTCAGTACGGGACCAGGCACGGTTACTGCATGTGCCTCCGGTACATCTCCGCCGACGGGCTCGGTCTTCGGCAGCTTCCAGGGGAGCGGTTCAAGACGGTTATAGGCTTCAACTGCAGGTCGGTCCGCTTGGGCGGACGGGCAGGGTACCGCTACCGGTTGGGCGGGTAGCGGGCCTAGTGGCGGGGTGGTAGCAACTAGTACAGGTAGTGGGGGAGGCAGCAGGGTGAGCGGGCGCAGGCCGGGCCCCTCAGCCTCTACGGCCGATGCCTTCGGACTACAGGGGCATGGGTCGCTTACCCGCCTCTCCATTTCTTCCTCCACTTCGCGTCTCCGCATAGCCGCCACCACGTACGCCATGAAGGCCTCCCACTCCTCCAGGAGGAGCTGCACACGGACCTGCAGACGGCTGCTTAGCTGGACGGTCCGGGCCTCCACCCACGCCGCGGTGCCGGGCGCGGGGGCTGCGGTGTTGCTGGTCGGACGGTGCATCGTTGCAGCGGCCTCTTCCAGGAACCAAAAGATGGCCGCAGAGTCCTGGCGTCCCTGCTTTTATAGCCGCGGCTTACATGCGGCCAGACGCCATCCGTCCCCCCTAGGTTTCTTTCCGGCACCTCCTCTTCAGGGGCGGAGCTTCGGCTTTCGCGCCTCCACTGCTCGGGAAGATGCTCGAGCGGGGAAGTTTTCGCGCCCAAGATGGCGGCTTCTGAAAATTTTCGGCCGGACACCTCCGGAGGGACACAAGGCGCACTTCTACCAGGCGGTAGAACGGTAAGATCCTGTTCGTGACGCCAAGTTGTCGCGGGCGGTGGGGCGCTGCGCTCGCCAATGCTCGGGTCCGACGCTGCTGCTGTTGCTGCTCGGTGGCTCGAGCGGTGGGCACGATCCGGGGACTCGAGCGGCGCTCCTCGCCCGTGAGTGAAAAAGGGATGGTTTGGTTTGGGGATGTTGTCCGTGACGCCACCCACGGTTGTGGTGAGGTTGGGACACCACCGCTGCTCTGGACGGGGATCCCGGTAGCGATGACAGGGAGCAGCCGAGATGTTTTTCTCTCCCCTCCGTGGGTAGGGGGATTTGGTGGTCCCGGGGCCCGATGATGGTGACTGAAAGGTGGATGGCGAGGTTTGGTGAGGTGCAGGGTCACGGGAGGGCAGCGCGGTGCCAGACGGCACGATGGTACTCACTCAGCCAATGACGTAGACGGAGTCTCTGGTAAAACAAACGGCTGGATGGACGGGTCCCGCAGCCGGCTGCGATGGTCACTCCCGGTAGGTTGGCAGTGACGGTCTCTCCCTGCACCTGTGTTGTCGGCTCCGATGGCTTCCCACCGGTAACCCGCTCCCCAGTGGTGTATTTGCCAGAGGAGCCCCTTTATGCCCGCAGGCTCTGGCCCTGGGAACTCTAGCTGTGGTGGTAGCTGTATTTCCCTTCACGGTTGAGCGGTTGCCTTCAGTCAGGTCTTTGCTGCTGGGAAATCCCGGAGGTTCCCGTCGCTGATGAATTTGACCGGTTTAACGGCGACTTCAAGCCTGGTCGGGGTTCGTAGGCCCTGCCGAATGGTGCTGGCTTCTCTTCGCTCCCCGGTCCGGTACCGGCGGGCCACCGCCCGTCCCCGGTCCTTACGGTTGTGCGTCAATCGGCCTCGCCTGCAGACGGTCACCACCGTCCGCCAACCTTGCTGTTTGTGCCCGGGCCACGTACCCTGACACGGTCAGTCTGCTCCACTACCACTTCCCTCAACTCCCAAACTGTTCTTTCTTTTCCCGCCTCCAGGACTGTGAACTCCTCGGTGGGTGCGGCCAACCGCCTGGCTCCACCCCACCTGGTGTGGACATCAGCCCCCGGAGGGAGGCAACAAGGATTTGTGTGTGTGACTGATGTGCCTAACCGGGGTGTGGGGTGTGTTGTTGTAGTACCTGTGACGTCCTGGCTTGTCCAGAGCGCCACACAGGAACCAATAGGGATTGTGGAGTTAGGATCTCTAGTCTCTACATGAACTGGCAAGGTCAGATACAGTTTTCAGTATGTCACATATACTGTATTTCTTCGCAGGTACAGCATCTACTGTTTCTTGCCATGTGTGATACCTTTTTAAGGGGGTTTTAAACTACTGGGCAGTCCCTTCTTAACAGCTAAAATAGCCGTAATAAAATAAAAAAATCTATATACTTACCGTGAGACTGGGAGCGCTAAACCAAAGTCGAAGCTCTATTTTCTTCTAGTGGTCACATGATATTGGTATGTAATGTTACCCCTGCAGCCGATCAGCAACTGCTCATAAGCGGCAACCTTTCAGTATTCCATCAGTGTCATCTCACCACTGTGTTTTTCTGCAGTGGCCAATACCTGTAGTCTAAAGGCCCCAATACATATTACACAAAGCAAACAAATAATATAAAAATCATATATCACATTGGGGTCCTGTCAAATCACAGATAAAAACTATAAGTGCCCCAAAGTACTCAAACATAGTACTTACGCATATACCACAATTGGAATCATTTTAACCATATATTGCAGTTTTATTCGTACAAAAAACACATAGTGCAGAGGAACATGTTAAAAATACTAAAAAGCAGAGCAGTGCGGTCACACACATAAATTCAAGTAATACTCATGTTGATGTATACAAGTACGCTCAGATGCATCTGTAGCACCCAGGCATATGGAGTACTCTGTTTCAGGCAGTGTCTCTCTTGGGAATGTCAGGGTTGTGGTCATAACCCGGTTCCGTGCCCTGGACCCTTTTTGTAATGGGGAAATTTACAGGGAATTGTTGAGTAAAGTTTGTACGTGACGCCACTTGCGGTGTTGCGGCTAAGTGTAGGGAGCCGCTGCTGCAGAATGTCTCTACTGGGGCTGGTGGTATTGGCAGTTAGTATGGTAGTCCGTCCGCAGGTAGGGTTTTGCCCCAGCGGGTGTATGGTGCAGTGGGCGTCGGAAGAAGGTAGTCCACACAGGTAATCAGTGCAACTGGTTTACTCACTTTCTGACTATGTTAACTGGTAGCCGAGGCTGGCTGGTTTTGCCTCCAGGTCCCCTTCGTCCCAGTGCCAGTTTGGTTCTCTGGTACCTTCTTCACCTGCACCTGTCTCTGGTAAGTGGGTTCCCGTGGTATAGAATGCTGGGGGTCCCCGTTCTGTGATTTGTCCACTTCTGTCCGCCAGACAGTAGCGTGGACCCTGTGGGGTTGGAGTTTCTGGTCCTGTACCCGGTTCTCCCTCTGCTACTGAGTCGTCGGATTCTTTAGGGTCATCAAGGTCCTTAATGGTCCCCTTGCTGTGCAGGTGTTAACAGGTCGGCTTGAAGCTCTTTCCTGTTCTAGGGTCCTGTACCTCTTCGGTGCGTAGTTCCGGGAGTATTCCACCCTACTCTACCGGCAACCACTTCTCCTTGGTACCAGGTCACCGTTAACCCGAGTCAGGACGTCACTTTGCTTCCACCTTCACACACCGGCTGTCAACTCTCACTGAATACTCTCCACAGTCTGCCCCTCCCATCTCGTCAACTAGTAAACTGGAGTGGCTCCACCTCTAGGAGGCCATCCATTGGTCCCACCCTAGCTGGGTACCATTGTATGGGGGAATGTTGGGGAGAACTGGGATTACCTGGGTTTTTGTTGGTATCGGCACTGAAGTTCTGGGTCCCTAAGGGGGTAGGCCCTGCATCCTTGTGGGGATGCAGAACCTTGTAGCACCCTGATGGTATCAGGGGCACTACACATCCAGATATAATTAGCAGTACCCAAACATATAAATCTTGAGGCATGTCACACTTACAGTTAGGTCCAGAAATATTTGGACAGTGACACAAGTTTTGTTAAGAAGAAGAAAGGAAACGGCACATGATCCAAGGCACACCACATCTTCTGTAAAACATGGTGGAGGCAACGTGATGGCATGGGCATGCATGGCTTTCAATGGCACTGGGTCACTTGTGTTTATTGATGACATAACAGCAGACAAGAGTAGCCGGATGAATTCTGAAGTGTACAGGGATATACTTTCAGCCCAGATTCAGCCAAATGCCGCAAAGTTGATCGGACGGCGCTTCATAGTACAGATGGACAATGACCCCAAGCATACAGCCAAAGCTACCCAGGAGTTCATGAGTGCAAAAAAGTGGAACATTCTGCAATGGCCAAGTCAATCACCAGATCTTAACCCAATTGAGCATGCATTTCACTTGCTCAAATCCAGACTTAAGACGGAAAGACCCACAAACAAGCAAGACCTGAAGGCTGCAGCTGTAAAGGCCTGGCAAAGCATTAAGAAGGAGGAAACCCAGCGTTTGGTGATGTCCATGGGTTCCAGACTTAAGGCAGTGATTGCCTCCAAAGGATTCGCAACAAAATATTGAAAATAAAATTATTTTGTTTGGGTTTGGTTTATTTGTCCAATTACTTTTGACCTCCTAAAATGTGGAGTGTTTGTAAAGAAATGTGTACAATTCCTACAATTTCTATCAGATATTTTTGTTCAAACCTTCAAATTAAACGTTACAATCTGCACTTGAATTCTGTTGTAGAGGTTTCATTTCAAATCCAATGTGGTGGCATGCAGAGCCCAACTCGCGAAAATTGTGTCACTGTCCAAATATTTCTGGACCTAACTGTATATATCATAACATCATATGCAATATAAACATTCCTAGTAAATCCTATATCCCCATCATGCATGTATATTTAGCCATATAGGTGTATGCATAATAAAGTGTCTGTTCAGATAAGTGCATAATGAAGAAAAGCATGCTATAAAGCCTAGAGCATATCAAAACCCTAAGGACAGTTACCACCAGAAGGCGAGCAGAAAGCTCTGTTATAGACAATTATCACAACCCACTGGCAGTGGCCATGGTAACCACACTGCTCTTCACCTCAACGTGCGTTTCGCCTGGGCGTCGTTAACACAAATGTTGGCCCAACCTACAGATATTGATGGGTGCAGCTGACACTCTATTGTTAATGTGGGCACCGGTCTACTAATCATTGGGGGACATGTTGATTGGGTATGTGCGATTTGGGACTGCTGATTCTTTTTTCTTCTCCCAGAGATTAGTCTGTTGGCATCTCTCTCATAGGGAATACAGGAGAGTTCGTATATTGGTTACACAGCTGAGCTGGCTGCTGGCTGAGTGTTCAGCCAAAGCATTATTTAGCTGACAGCCATCTAATGTGTATGGGGGACTTAAATGGGTGGTTCACTTCTTAT
This sequence comes from Anomaloglossus baeobatrachus, assembly GCF_048569485.1. Classification (NCBI taxonomy): domain Eukaryota; kingdom Metazoa; phylum Chordata; class Amphibia; order Anura; family Aromobatidae; genus Anomaloglossus; species Anomaloglossus baeobatrachus. The sequence continues at coordinate 47,288,431 of NC_134355.1, forward strand.
TTTTCCAAGCCACATCGACATAATGTTGAGAACCAAGGCTTCTCTCAAATTCCTTGTGTTGCCAATAGTGCCTGTGAGAATAGTGCCAATTGTGGTCCGCTCATCCCCTTCTTGTACTCCCCCGGGCTACGTGACCTCTGATGTCCGGTGATGTCACGTCAACTTCCAGTTGACCCGATACCACCAAGCCCAGCCCCAGTCTTCCTGAGTGACTGGGCTGTGGGTGGCGTCTCACCGCTCATCACAGCCCAGCATCTCCCTGTTCTCTCCATCACTACAGAGCGCCGTAAGCAAGAGCGATGCTGACCTGTGATGAGCAGTGAAACGCCGCCCACAGCCCAGTCACTCAGGAAGACTGGGGCTGGCCACAGTGATGTCAGCTCAACGGGAAGTTGATGTGACATCACCGGACTTCAGAGTTCACGGAGCCTGGGGGTTCATGAGAAGCGCTCACAGGCACTATTGCCAACACATGGTTATTGAGAGAAGCCTTGTTCTCAACATTATATCAATGTGGCTTAGAAAAATAAACCCCTTTAAACATTGCATGGTGCTTATTCAAACTAGTGAATTTTTTGTGTAACGCAGGACATGATATCGTCCAGAGCGCGTAGAGGAACCTGAACAGATTCACACCAACTCTACAATGGACCCTTCTAATAAGTTATCCCCAGTGATGAGCCCCTTTAGTCCAGCCCGGCTAGGGGAGTAGTATTTATAGCCCGGCGATTGACCTTCTATACTTTACATTAGTAAGAATAATTTATTATCTATTCGGAGACCAGTAATGTCACTGCTATAGAAATTGCTTTTTTTTTTTACTGCAAGGCCTAATGGAAATTCTGTCACACAAGTGTTATGTGACTTTTATTTTACAGCAGGAAAGTAACATTTTCCCTATGAAATTTCTGCACACACTTTTTTTTTTTTCAGTAAAAGCAGCCGCTATGCTGGCATATAGATTATACCTCTCCGAGATTTAAGGTTTAATCTGTTTATGTGTTAACATGTACTTGGCAGACACCTCTACTGGGAAGACTGGAATAAGAAAAACATACCCAGGACTTATGGATCTGGTGTCCTCCCATCTGCTCTCCCGACTTCACCGGGACATTACGGGACCATGACTTATGATGGAAATGAATCACTGAGTCATATTATTAATTCATTACTTGAAGCCGCTGGAGTAGAAATATTTATGACACATTGCGCCATGTTTGACAAACACAACAGTCCTTGGGATTATGATTTAGTTTCTTTGCCACGTTGGTGAAATTTTACACCGTATTTGGACACGCTATACACGGGCACAATACACAGCTGGACCTCCTTACTAATTTCTGCTGAAGTTCAGGAGCAATGTAGTTGCGGTAAAGGGAGGAGCTCTTATTATGTACCAGAATGATATATTTCCAACAGCTGCCCCCTTTCATTACATCGAGTCCATTTATACAGATGGAAAATGAGCTGATATTGAACACTCGGCTTATTTATGAAGACTTATTGTACATTCTTTTTGAAGAAATCCAAATTTTCTTTTTTTCTCTCCCGACTTGTTCATGGACATAATAGTTTTGGGGGTCGTCAATGAAAACGGTTGAGGGTAACTGATGTAAACGTTAGTCACACCCTTAAAGGGTTATTCTCATCATTAAAATTATCACCAATCCTAGAGATAAGTGATTATTTATGCATCATTGGGGGTCTGACTACTAGTACTCTGAGATACCCCTTCTGAATGCAGTATAGACCATCTCCGGCAATGTTCAAGAGCCTCATTCGTGGGATAGTTGGCAGACAGACCTCCACTGATCGACAAGTTAGCACCTATTTTTTTGGATAGATAAAGTTTAACAATGGGAATAACCCTTTAAGTTTATCTATATACTTTATACTTTAGACTGCCACCACTCGCCATTTTACCAGGCCAATGAGATGCCCACACTGGGCAACACACTGGTACCCATGCACACCCAAGTTTCCCCAAATTTCTGAATAGTTTATTTTTTGCACTCGGGCTACAAGCTATTTTCTCTCATGGGTACATTTGTCACGCAGTGGATATTCAGGTCCCGCCATGTGTAGATGGGACTCCTGGAGAGTGACATAACACAGGGCACACTGGGAAACTATACAACGAAGGGCTCTGGGTCTAGGGAGAAGGAAGTGGGTCCACCTCTTAACACTCACTTGAGGCTGATCCCTACGCTCCCTAATGTCCCTATATGGGTCCTTCCCCCTATGCGCCTATCAGGTGCCTAGGCCCTTGCTGGCCCTAAATTCACCCTGTCAATTGATGGCCAGTGAGACGCTAGTCTCGCCTCTGCAATAAGACAATATGAGGTAGGTAAGACAAACAGGTTGAGAAACAATAATGGGTTCTCCAAGATTTCTTCAGAAGGAGCTTCACAGCTGCAACTATTGCAACACCACAGCTTTTGCAGAGACAAGTTCCTTCAACATGGACATCTAAGGTTTGAGCTATAGTCAACATAGGGTGAAGTGAGGAGTGGATATTTCTAATATAAGGTAGTGGCTGCAGCTGAGATTACAACTACCTCTTGGATCACTGCAGGCTAGAAATGCACCTTAACCCCTTCAGTACTGGATGGAATGAAATACGCTCTAACCCAGGTTAAACGCATGCAGGCACTAAAGCGGTTGCGCGATCAACAATACGCTGTGATCTTCTGATTCCAGAGCTCATCAAGATCACATCCGGCCGTGATAACTCGTGATAACGTTAGAGCAATGAAGAACAAACTAATTACATTTAAATTTATTATACAAAAAGAAGTTAAGAACTTAAATAAGATTGCAAAAGGTAAAATAACATAAAGATACATAAAACATTCAGTCAAATAAAATGTATAAATAAAGAAATCTTGCACAATTGGATTTCAATAGTTGTTTGCAGGGAAGATGCCGCCAAAAAGGTTTTGGTGTAGAATAGCACACATGTGGTACTTCCGGGTCTGACCCTGATATACGGTTGATGAGGTGATATAAGGTTTAGGTAAGAGGTGGATGGATGTAAGAGGTAAAAGCTTATAACCTGACTTTAAATTCATCCATTGGTTTCATAAATTACTCTTTTGAAAGCTGAAACCCTCCCAAATTTGGTTTAGGTTATGAAAATAAAGTTGCTGCAAAGCTGAAATATTGATCATTTAATGAACACAGAAAGGTCAGATTTTGTCAAGACAAAAGTTTTGTTGCATTGTCATATATTGCACCCAATCCTAGTTTACATCCTCACCTATGCTCACTAAATGATCGATTATATCCAATATAGAAAGGAAAAAACGGCACTCACCGAATCGTTGCTGTGCAGGTTGCAGCTTTATTTCAAGCGCAGAGGTAACATGTGCGGTGGGGGCTGGTGGGGAGGGAGAGCACGCCGGACACGTCAGACGACGGCCGTTTCGCACTTACACAGTGCTTCAGCTGGTAAGACCAGCTTGAAATAAAGCTGCAACCTGCACAGCAACGATTCGATGAGTGCCGTTTTTTCCTTTCTATATTGGATATAATCTGATCTTCATGCACACGTGCACCCCGGATCAGCTTGGATTCAGCCTGCATGCTTGGACTTTACTAAATGTTCATGGTTGTTGCTGAGTAGTGCCCTGCTTTCCTCTTTTCCACTTTTAAATGATCGATTAATTAGTGGGTGTGTATAAAAAGATATCCAGCACCCCAGATCTTTAGTTGAACTGTAATTTGACCTCTGACAACATGCCAAAAATCCACCCTGCAACCAAAGCCTTGATTATCAAGAGGCTGAAGAACAGATCCACTGCAGAGGTGGCTGGCACCTTTTAATGTGTCTCAGTGTCAAGTACAAAGAATTTAAAAAAAGATTTGAATAGAATGGAGATATTTTTGACAAGCCCAGGTCCGGCAGACCCCGCAAGACAACTGCTCAGGAGGAACGTTTGTTGGTTAGAAAATTCAAAGCCATCCCCTCTTCCACTGCAGCAGAGCTCCAAAAGGCCAGGTCACCTCAAGTCCCTGTGTCAACTAGAACAGTTTGTAGGATTCTGTCTTGAAATGGCCTGCATGGTCAAATCAGTGCCGAGAAGCCAGCACTAAACAAAAGGCAATTAAAAAACGTGTGGCATATGCCAAGTCCCACAGGCTGCTAAACAGATGAATGCTGGAAAAGTGGCAGAAGGTGGATTTCTCTGATGAATCTTCAGTTGAATTACACCACAGCTGCCGCAAATACTGCAGGAGACCCACTGGAGCCCGTATGGATCCAGAAAACAGTTATGTTTGGTGGTGGAAAGATCATGGTCTGGGGTTACATTCAGTATGGGGGTGTGCAAAACATTTGCAAGGTGGAAGGCAATATCAATAGCTTAAAATATCAAGAAGTATTTGCTACCTCTTAGGCTCCTTTCAGATTGCGTTTTGCCTTACGTTCACAGGTCCTGTAGGGGCATCCGTCCGAACCGCCCCTCCCCCACCCTGCAAAGCGTGTTTTGGACGCATGCGCCGGCAGGGCCATTGACTGTAGTGGAGCACACTACGTTAGCGTGTGCTCTGTTTTGTACCATTTTTGCACATATACGTTTTCTGCAGACGGACACCCGAACGTAGTCGACTACGTTCGGGTGTCTGTTGACACAAGATATTTACCGACAATTGAGAAGGTGCCAACAATTTTATCCAGTCTATTTTTAGATTTTTATGTGAAATTATGTTCAATATGCCTTTATTTCTCTGTTTGTTTTTGATTTGTTCCAATACACACAAAGGAAATAAACATGTATATAACAAAACGTGTAATTGCAATAATTTTCTGGGTGAAATACTTAATTTTCTGTAACAATTTCAAGGACGACAACACTAAAAGTTAAGATCTTAAGAATGATGTTGCTCCATGACACCATCAATGAAATGGGTCCTTCCTTATTACATTGGACTATGTTAGACCTATCACATGTGGGACCAGAAGAAAGTTGATGAAGGCAATAGGGCAAAAAAAAAAAATCATTTTTAGCTCTTCCCTCATATTTTTCAAAAATGGTCTTGGGGAGCATGTCAGGGACAGTGTTAGGCCTCTTTGACACACTAGTAATTCTGGTACGTATGTGACAGGTTTTATACATACCAGAATCGCAGACATATGCAGAGCCATTAAAATCAATGGGTCTGCACACACATGAGTGATTTTTCACTGACTGCGTCTCCGTGCGGCGTACACGTGTGTACGTGATTTCCGCTTGAAGACAAGTTCATTTTTTTCTGGCATCACTGATGTCCCACGACCACACAGTGGTGTGATCCATGAAACACGTACCAGAAAAACACATACATTTAAAATAAAAAGCTTTTTAAACTCACTTTCTCCAGTGCTGCTGTCTCCAGCCGCTGCTGTCTCCTGCTTCCAGGCTGGCTAATTATGCTCATGCATATGCAGTTATGCACTGCACAGCCGACCTGGAAATAACTGCAGTGGTGAGAGACACAGTGGCCGGACACAGGAGAACCAGAGACATCAGCACCATGGACAGCAGGAGCGTGGACAGGTGAGTATGATCTCCATGTATTATCATGGATAGCATACGGAGGTCACACGTGTGCCATAATCACGGCACATGGAGGCACATAGGCACCTTTATCACGTTAGTGAAAAATTTCCGTGCTTTCCAATGATGTGTGAAAGAGGCCTTAGAGAGAAGGAAGCTGGGGTATTGATTATTATTATTATTATTGTTATTATTATTATTATTATTATTTGTCTAGGGTTTATGGTGTATTTAGGGTTTATGGAGTAAAAGCCTAGCTATGATACTGAAATTGCTTGCATGAAAAATTGCTTTTTGGCCCTCCAAGTAAGGTTTTTTTTTTTCAGATGCAAATAGTGATTTAGATTTTTAATAATCTCATTCAATATAATGTTACATCTACCAATGAGTTTTTTTAGATTCTATAATTAGAGCAATATGAGACAATTTAAAGAATATGTTGCACTTATTGCTCAATTTAAAAATTAATTATATTTACTTAGTATCAGAACCTGTGATATCACCAACCCAGACACCAATATGTACTTTGTTATCCTTTCGGTCAGACATCTTTACTGGTGAGGGCACGAAGGTTACTGGAACACATTTTTTTATTTTTTTGTAGACATACTTAGATTTCACATGACAAACTTTGCCCTGACCTCAACAACTCGAAGTATGCGCTGAACTTGTTATCTTTCTAAATGAATTTACACTGATTAGTTCTGCTCACAGTGGTTTTCAAAGCAAAATGCATTAAAAGGTCATTTGTCTTGTCCCTGCTATTGAGCCTTGAAAAGACAGGATAAATCCCTTCTTCATTAGTTGCATAGACACATTATTTTATTATGGTATGTGGCCTAATATTTTATGGTTATATTTACGCATAGCGAAAAATATAAAATTCAATGTTTCACAAATTTGATTTCACATGATATTTCAAACCTATCAATCATTTGAGCTTTTATATTTTATAATTGAAGGTAACAAAAAGGCCAAAACACAGGACCCTTGGGATACTAAGAGGTTTGAGCCTATGATATATCAAAGGGCAGAGTCAAGAAATTATGTATTTTTCCCCTTTAGACTATCCTTGTAATTCCGGCAACTTGCTGTATTTGAAAGACAACATACTGTCACGCTAGGTACGAGGGAGTACCAAGTGAATGGCGAAAGGGAAGGGAAACTGCGTCTAGGGAAGGGGGAGATGGTGACCACTGACCAAACCTACTGCTGATCCCTGGGTTCCATCACCACCATAGATAGGTTTCCTAACTATGCGCCAAGCCTAGGATACCTGACCCTAGGATGACCCAAGAGCTTGGGCCTTAGATAGGAAACATATGGGATAAGCTCTTTGTCAACCCCACTAAACACTAAAGAAGACAACGAGAGCATACACATGGGGAAAGCGCATTAACAACTTATTTACAGATGACTCAGGAAGAGGTTCAGCAAAAGACCAGCAACCATCCTACATATGAGTGCAAGCTGCCTGCTTGCATCCAGAGCTTGTGAAGGAACTGAACATCTGTGGCGCCCTGGACAAGCCAGGGGCCACAGGTAACAACACACACACACCCCCACCCCCAGCAGTTCACAGCAGTCATCCCCAGTGAAACCTGATTTCCTCCCTCGGGTTCAGACAGACACACCAGGTGGGCAGAGTCAGGCAGATGGGCACGCCCACCAAGGAGTCTAGCTGGCCTGAGGCAAATAAACCAGCTCAGTGAAATCCAGGCAGAGGAAGAGAGAGGAGGTCTGCAGAGAGGCAGACGCAGACAGGGGCCTAGGTTGGAGCCTAAGGCCCTCGTGTAGCCAGTCAGGCAGACGGTAGTGGCCATCTGCGGGAGCCGGGAAGACAGTCTTGGTGGAACCATAGGTAGCTGGGGCTGGGCGGTGGCCCACCGGTACCGAACCGGGGAGCCAGCTGGAAACCGGAGCGCAGGAAGAGCGTACACGAAGGTGAAGGAAAGGACTTACACTACCAACCTGAGGTCAGGGGAAAAACACCGCAGCCGCCTGTGGGACCCGTCCATCCAGCCGTTTGCTTGACCAGAGACTCCGTGTAAATTACTGGCTGAGTGAGTACCACCGTGCCGTGCGGCACCGCGCTACCCCCGCGACCCTGCACCTCACCAGGCCCCGCAACCCGCCTGCCATCCTTCCCTCACCGGGCCCCGGGACAACCAACCCCCCTACCCACGGAGGGGAGAAAACAACATCCGAGCTGCTCCCTGTCACCACTCCCGGGATCCCCGTCTAGAGCAGCGGTGGTGCCACAACCTCACCACAACCGTGGGTGGCGTCACAAACAATATCCCTAAACCAAACCACCCCCTTTCACTCACGGGCGAGGAGCGCCTCTCGAGTCCCCGGGATCCGGCCCACCGCTCGAGCCACCGAGCGAGCAGCAGCAGCAGCCGGACCTGAGCAGTGGGTGAGCGCAGCGTCCCCTCCCCGCCCGCGACAACTTGGCGTCACGACAGGATCTTACTGCTCTGCCGTCTGGTAGAGGTGCGCCTTGTGACCGCCGGAGGTGTCCGGCCAAAAATTTTGAGAAGCTGCCATTTTGGACGCGAAAAATCCCCGCTCGAGCGTCTTCCCGAGCAGTGGAGGCGCGAAAGCCGAAACCCTGCCCCTGTAGAGGAGGAGCCGGAAAAAGACTAAGGGGGACGGAAACAAGATGTCTGCGGCCGATGGAGCCGCTGGAGGAGCGGCGGTCACAGCCGCAGTGGCACCCGTGGATGGGAATGGGCCCGCGGCCAACGCCCCGACCGACCCGTTACCCCTGTCACCGGTAGCGGAGCTCGCAGCGTCTGTGAGGGAGGGCCCAGACCTGGGGTCCCCAGGCCTTACTTTCGTCACCGCCCTGCCACCGGTCCCGGCTTCCATCCCGGCCGCACTGCTGATGATGACGGCTCCGGCAGTCCGTCCAGCCGCAACGGCAGCGAAGTACCCATCCCGTTAACGAATCTGGGCCCGTTCCTGGACTGGGGTCAAGGGGTGCTGCCCACTTCCTAGGGGCAGCATCAGGGCCAGGTTGTTTGGGGGGGTGACTGAAGGACCCGTTCCGTTGTTATTATTAAAAGTGTATTGTTGTTGCAACGGTTGAGGTGATATGCCTCCCGAAGCTTTATGAAAAAAAATGCATGCGTGAAAATGTTTTAAAATGTTTTATTCTTTTTCAGTTCGTGAAAAATAAAACCGGTGATGGACGGGCAGCCCGCGGACTTTTACTAAGCATTTTACTAAGGGGAAATGTGGTGCCCTGGACAAGCCAGGGGCCACAGGTAACAACACACACACACACACACCCCCAACAGTTCACAGCAGTCATCCCCAGTGAGACCTGATTTCCTCCCTCGGGTTCAGACAGACACACCAGGTGGGCAGAGTCAGGCAGATGGGCACACCCACCGAGGAGTCTAGCTGGCCTGAGGCAAAGAAACCAGCTCAGTGAAGTCCAGGCAGAGGAAGAGAGAGGAGGTCTGCAGAGAGGCAGACGCAGACAGGGGCCTAGGTTGGAGCCTAGGGCCCTCGTGTAGCCAGTCAGGCAGATGGTAGTGGCCGTCTGCGGGAGCCGGGAAGACAGTCTTGGTGGAACCGTAGGTAGCCGAGGCTGGGCGGTGGCCCACCGGTACCGAACCGGGGAGCCAGCTGGAAACCGGAGCGCAGGAAGAGCGTAGACGAAGGTGCAGGAAAGGACTTGCACTACCAACCTGGGGTTAGGGGAAAAACACCGCAGCTGCCTGTGGGACCCGTCCATCCAGCCGTTTGTTTGACCAGAGACTCCGTGTAAATTACTGGCTGAGTGAGTACCACCGTGCTGTGCTACACCGTGCTGCCCCCGCGACCCTGCACCTCACCAGGCCCCATAACCCGCCTGCTATCCCTCCCTCACCGGGCCCCGGGACAACCAACCCCCCTACCCACGGAGGGGAAAGGCAACATCCAAGCTGCTCCCTGTCATCTCTCCCGGGATCCCCGTCCAGAGCAGCGGTGGTGTCACAACCTCACCACAACCATGGGTGGCGTCATGGACAATATCCCTAAACCAAACCACCCCCTTTCACTCACGGGCGAGGAGCGCCGCTCGAGTCCCCGGGATCCGGCCCACCGCTCGAGCCCCCGAGCGAACAGCAGTAGCAGCCGGACCCGAGCAGTGGGTGAGCGCAGCGTCCCCTCCCCGCCCGCGACACATCACTAGCACAAGTCCAGGTAAAATGAGAGTATTTAAACCCAACAGTAGGAATAATAGAAAGTCATGGAGCATTTTGCACAGCCAAACGCTGTGACCTTCTATTGCCAGATACCACAGGTCTCTTTGTCACCCGTGACACACCCGTGACACATACGTGATAAAAAGAAAATCTGCAAATCACTTTATTTAAAATTTACGTGGTCTTACCCCTTCCCCACACCCAAAAAATATTGTTCCAAAGTGGCGACAACTTGGTGCTTTTTGTCTGTTCTAACTTCCTATCCTCTGGCTGTTGTCAAGTGCAATCAATCTATAACAGTACAGATACCAAGTGAAGGTTTGTTATTTGTCTCTCCACTCCGGTTATTCTGTCTGAAAAATTTCATACAAGCAAAACGAGAGAGGTGGACTTTCAATTTAGAGCAGGAAAGATATTTGACAATGGCAGGAAGTGAGCTAAAGGAAGTTACAGCTCTTATAGTGCTGGCAGAAAGCTGAAGAAGAATAACTGTCCACTGAAAAAGAGTGGATTACACGTTACAGGGCAAGAAAATAAGGATAGTTCCTGTACATATTAGATTGGTATGTACCAAAGGTAGATTTAAGCTGTTGTAGGAGGTGCAAACAGCAAGACTATGCTTTTCCTGAAGTTATGGGTAAAAGGACACTTACAATATAACTACCTCACTGAAGCATGAACTTTCCTTGTGGCATTTGTTCTATGACTCAGAGGAATAGATTCTATTGAACTGACCATTACAAATTTAGCTTCTGTACTAAGAAAACTGAAATATAGGGATTTAACCCCTTCATGACCTATGAAATACTGATATGTCATGGTTTGGAAAAGGTTCCCAACCAATGATGTATGGGTACATCATGGGATTTGAGCCGGGAACAGTGACCGTGTAATCACCACCAAGAGCTTGGCTTACATGACAGTCAAACCCTGGTTTCTACAGCTAGGAGCAGTACCCGCACCGCCCAGGGCTGTTCAACCTCCTAAATGTCATGATCAATAGTGATAGCATTATCTAGCACGCTCCCTCTTCTATCCGAGCAAGACCCCCACGTCATGGTCACAGGGTCCCAATCGTTGCCATGGCAACATGAGATCATAATGACGATCTCTGGGTCAGCCACCTACGACAAGGCTCTTAGATCAAGGTACCTGGTGTCTTGACCAAAAGCATTGGCACCCTTGAAATTGCTCCCCAAAATTACTGTAATTACACGTTTCGTCATACAAATTAAATGAAAAAACTGAGAAAAGAAGGCAAATTGGACAGAATTTCACTCAAAACCCCAAAAATGGGTTTGACGAAATTGTTGGCAAATTTCCAAAATTGTCCCGAGCGCGTGGTGCGCAGTGGGGAACAGTCGTAGTTGTTGCCGATGCCGGGGTCGGTCCGATAAAAAGAGGGTGAAAAATGGAAGAAAAATAAAATAAAATAAGAGTTTTTCGACTATGCCCCTTGCGGTGTGCGGCCAGGTTATTGAAGCCGCCGCTGCAGGGTCATGCTGGGGCTGGTGGACTAATGCAGCTTAGGTGTTTTGGGCCCTCCGCCAGCAGGGACATGCCCAGCAGTGGATGATGAGGGGGCAATAGTAGGGATCAGTCAATGTATGTGTACAGAGGCGATTAGGAAACAGTCCACACCCGTGTTGCAGTTTTAACTTGTCTTTTTACTTTTGGCTCGGTATCTGGACCCTTTGGTGCCGGTTTCAGGTGTTCCCGCTCCCCTTGCGATGCGACACCCAGGAGACTAGACCCTCTGCTCATTTACATAGGGAACACGTAAGTTATAAAACATTTTTTATACATTCATATTACACAATATTACAACACAGGGATGGGTAGGAAGGGGATTTTAGGCCACACATCACCCTGCTTGTAGGTTACAAGGCATATGGGACCTGACAGGTTCCCTTTAAGCATATAAAAGGCCTGGAGTTGATCTGAGGTGGGGTGCTGCATTTTGAAGTTTTTGCTGAGAAGTAAACATGTGGTCAAAAGAGGTCTCCATGCAGGTGAAACAAGCCATCCTTCATCTGCGAAAACAGAAAAAACCCATCCAAGAATACATGCTACAATATTAGGAGTGGCCAAACAATACTGTACACTCAAATTTGGGGTATTGCCGCGTTCAGGAAAAATTGTGCACATTTTTTATATCTATACACCATTTGAAAATTAGAAATCTGGGGCTAAAACAACATTTTAGTTGTAAAAATGAAATTATTTTTTCTTCATTGCCCAATAGTATAAAAATTTGGGACACACCTGTGGTGTCAATATACTCACTGCACATCTAGGTGAATTCACAGAAGGGTGCAGTTTGTAAAATGGAGTCACTTGTGAGGAGCTCTGCCAATGTGACATGGCACCCCCAAACCATTCCATCTAAATCTGCTCTCCAATATGATGCTCCTTCCCTTCTGGGCTTTGCAGTGTGCCTCAAAACTAGTTTTTGACCACATATGGGACATTGGCAAATTCAGGAGACATTGTGTAAGACATTTTACAGTTTGATTTCTCTTATTACCCATTTTGAATATTAAAACTTTGGAACCAAAACAATGTAATTTTGTTTTAATATTGATTGTCCAATGTTATACAATTCTGTGAATCACCTGAGGGTTAAAATTTCTCACTACACACCTCAAGATGAATTCTTCAAGAGGTGTAATTTCCAGAATGGGTTCATTTATGGGGGTTTCTGCTGTTTTGGCACATCAGGGGATCTTCAAATGGGACACAGTGTCGGAATCTGTTCCAGCCAAAATTAGCACTCCTTCACTTCCGAGCCCTCCATGCTCCCAAACAGTAGTTTTCCACCACATATGAGGTATCCCTGCACAACAAATGTTATGGTCCAGGTTTTCTTTTTACTCTTATGAAATTCAAAAAATTGGGATTAAAGCAACTCTTTTGGGGTAAAAATGTTTGTTTTTTTTTTTCTTTCATTTTCATGGCTCAACGTTATATACGGTAGTTCTGTGAAGCACCTGTGGGTTCAAGGTGCTTAGTTATCACTTCTCTAGATAAATTCCTTGAAGGGTTTAGTTTCCAAAATATTGTCAATTGTGGGATGTTTTGAATATTTAGTCACATCAGGAGCTCTGGAAATGCGACATAGTGTCCACAATGTATTTTTGGCAATTTTGCATTTCAAAATTCAAATATTACTCCTTCCCTTCTGAGCGCCCAAACAGTTGTTTTCCACCACATATCTGGTATCAATGTACTCAGGAGAAATTGCACAATAAATTTTATGGTCCACTTCCTCCTGATGCCGTTGTGAAAATGAAAACAAAATTGGTACTAAAGTAACAATTTTGTGAGAAAAACCTGTTTTTTTTTTTATTTTCATAGCTCATTGCTATAAAATTCTGTGAAGCACTTAGGGGTTCCAAGTTCTCACTATACATTTAGATACAGGTATAATATATCTTTGTACCGTGTTAGCCAGTAGAGATAAAAAAAATGTTTGAAAGGAGGACTCTCAGTTCTTTTAAACATTTTTTTTACACTATACATTTAGATAAATTCATTGACAGGTCTAGTTTACAAAATGTGGTCACTTGTGGGAGGTTTCCACTGTCAAGGCACATCAGCGACTCTGCAAATTCAATATCGCATCTGTTAATGATTCCAGCCAATGTTGAGTTCAAAAGCAAATGACGTTCCTTCCCTTCGAAGCCCTGTTGTGTGCCCAAACAGTAGTTTTCCACCCCATATGGGGTATTAACATGCTCAAGAAAAATTATACAACAAATTGTATGGTGCAATTTCTCCTGTTACCCTCGTGAAAGTACAAAATTTATGGCTAAAACGAAATGTTTTATTTCTATGACTCAACGTTATAAAATTCTGTGAATTAATTGTGGGTTGAAGGTGCCCAGTACACATCTAGATAAATTCATTGAGGGGTCAAAATGGGGTCACTTGTGGGGGGTTTCCTCTCTTTGGGCACATCAGTAGCTCTGCAAAGACAACATGGCATTTGCTATCTATTCCAGCCAATTTTGTGTTCAAAAAGTCAAATGGTGCTCCTTCCCATCTGAGCCCTGTCGTGCGCCCAAACAATAGTTTTCTACCACTTAAGGTTTATCCTTGTACTCAGGAGAAATTGCACAGCAAATGATTTGGTGCAAATTCTCCTTTTATTCTTGTGAAAAGGCAAAATTTGGGCTAAACCAACATTTTTGCTGGAAAACGTTTTGGAAAAATTTCCTTTTTTTCCTTCCACATTGCTTTAGTTTCTTTAAAAAACCTGATTGGTTAATACAATTGTTGGATGAGGTTTTGAGCACTTTAAGGGGTGCAGTTTTTATAATGGGGTCACATTTGGGTATTTTTTGTCATATGGGCCCAAAAGTCAGTTCAAATGTGATGTGGTTCCTAAAATTGGTTTTGCAAATTTTGTTGGTAAAATGAGAAATTGCTGAGAAATTTTTCACCCTTCTAACTTCCCAACCCCCAAAAATAATGTTTCAAAAATGGTGCTGATGTAAAGTAGACATGTGGGAAATTTTAATTAATAACAAATTTCCATAACAAAACTTTATGTTTTAAGGGCATAACAAGTAAAAATTTCAAAATTTTCCAAACTTTTGCCAAATTTCTGATTTTTTTTCACAAATAAACCCAAAAAATATTGTCCTAAATTTATCACTAACAGGAAGTACAATATGTTACGAAAAAACAGTAAACAGAATCATTGAGATCCTTGAAGAGCTCCAGGGTTATAGCCTCATAAAGTGACACTGGTCAGAATTGAAAAAAAATTGTCATGGTCAGGAAGGTGAAAACAGGCTGGGGTTAAAAAAATCTGTGCAAAATAGGATGTTCATTGTCTCAATAGCGCCATTTTGGCTTATTGGCCATGTCTGGTATTGCAGTTTATGTCCATGTAAGGCCGGTTTCAGACGTCCGTGTTTCAGGTACGTGTGACATCTGTTTTTAACACGGATGCCACACGCACCCATGTTATTCTCTGAAGTTACATACACGTCCGTGTTTTCACACGGACCATGTGACCCCGCGTAGCCCCGCACACAGAGACATGTCCGTTTTTCTCCAGCATCACGGGTGTCACACGGATGGCACACTGATGTAATCCTTGGGACATCAGTGTGATACGTACCGAAGAAAACACGTCTTTGAAATTGAAATATTTTCTATATTCACCCCTATCCAGCGCTGCTGTCTTCAGCTCTGCTGTCTCCTGCTTCTGACCCCCGCTAATTATGCTCATTGAATATTCACTGCACCTCGGACCTGGAAGCAGGAGCATCGCCGGGGACAGCATTGCGGGGACAGCATCACTGGGGACAGCATCGCTGGGACAGCAGTGACTCCAGGAGGTCATCTGAGTTCCCAATGAACTCTGATGAACCTGTGAAGTCACCGTTGTGACACCCGTTGTAGCACGGGTGTCATGGGGGTGTCATCAGGAGGTCATCAAAGTTCATTGGGAACTCCGATGACCTCCTGGACGTCACTACACACACACTGCTTGCTAGACACTCACCTGTCACCGGCGAAGTTGTCCCCAGGGATGTTGTCCCCGGCGCTGTCCTCGGTGATGCTCCTGCTTCCAGGTCTGAGGTGCAGTGAATATTCAATGACCATAATTAGCAAGGGTCAGAAGCAGGAGACAGCATAGCCGGAGACAGCACCGCTGGATACAGGTGAATCTAGAAAATATTTTTATTTCAAAGACACATGCTTTTTCCGATACGTGTCACACGTGTTACACACGCGTGACTCATGTATGACACACATATGACCATGCCAATGCGTGTAGCTTGTACCTGATTAACCGGACGTCTGAAACCAGCCTAAGTGAGTGTGACTGAGCTGAAATTTCAAACATGGCCAATGTACAAGGGTGACACTGGTCATGGAAAAAAACAGAATTTATTTCTGAATTATGTGCAGAACTTATAAACCAGATTCCCTGGAAAATATGTAAATGACATTAGGCAAAACACCACGGGAACTATAAATCCTTTCTCTCTCGTTATAAATTGGGTGTCATGGGAGAAACAACATTTTTTTCTAAAGAAATGCAAGGTCTGAAGCTGATTTCCCCACTGATAAGGTTCAAAGCTTTGCTTCTCAGACATCTCTGCCAAACACAAGAGGAAACACTGCTCTTAAAGTAGAATGCCTTTGTATGGACATACGTCCAACACAAACATGAAGAAAAAGAGGGAAAAATGAAAGAAATATGGCAGCGGCACAACTATTCCCATCAACGCCAGGAGCACACAGCAAAGCCTTCTTGTTTCCATGTTGTATACTGTATATATATATTTTTATTACTGGAAAAAAATGTGCTGCCATCATACACTGACATCTGACAATTATAGCTCAAATATATCATATTGGGTGAAGACAGTCATATTGCAACTTAATCTGGACTTATTTTTGTTTTAATTGTGGAATAAAAAAATTGTATTTTTAGATTAAAAATAGGTTTTAGATTTTATTATTATAACAGCTGGATTCCGATCTGAAGGTTTCTCTGCAGGATAATTAATTGCATGATAATAAAGTCTAGATAGAATGCCTCTATACGTCACTATTTTGATCAAAATAGTGTCAAGTACCGTATATACTCTGTTAATTATGTGTCTTTCCTTTCCTTTCTTCTTTTCCTTTCTTTTCTTTTCTTTTCCTTTCTTTTCCTTTCTTTTGCTCCTACACATTATACCAACAGTAGTGCCATCTAGTGATGGGTGGATCTGGACTGTAATAGTCCAGATCCACGCGGCTCCAAAAGTATCTAAGTGCCAGACCCAGAGTTCTCAGGGAACTCTGGCTAATGATTGGGTCCACCAACTCGGAAAATAAAAAAAAAATAAGGGAAAAATAAAAGTAAAGCAAGCGCGCTATACTTACCGACTCTCCGACACGGCTGTAACTGCTTCCGCGACCGCTCACTCTTTTTCCGGGTCTGCTCATTATTACTCATCCATATTCACTGCTTCCCCCACCCACTGGCAGCCCTGATTGGATGCAGTCAGACGCGCTCCCAGCCTGTGTGACAGCGTCTGACTGCGTCTGACTGCTTGCAATCACATATCCCCAATATTGGTTTGAAGTGGGGGTGTAAATTGATAATACTGTTCCCTAGACATCACCATTAAATGGTATTTGTCTTAAATTGGACGAGTTTTGAATGGTGCATTTCCATTCATTTTTACATGAAGCACATACGAGCACTAGAGCACTTTATAGTGGGTGTTATCATTTTAGTAAATTAAATAAAGGTTATGTTTTAATAATCCTTTAAGTCCTCTATACTACTTGCTATTTGGTCTATTAATAATGAGGCTTTGAACAACATCTATAGTGCATTGTTGAATTAATTGCTATTTCTGATCACAGACTCTGTCTGAGGGTCACTATCGTGGTGTAAAAATAAATAAATAAATAAATAAATTGTTGTAGAGTCTCCCCATGTTATGATACCCAGCACAGATAGAGCATACGGCGTCAGGCTGCGGCCTCCATCCCTGCGTTTATCTTGGCTGTGGCCCTAGATTAGTAATGGGAGGCGTCTATGAGAACCCCCATTACTAAACTGTAAGTGAAAATAAATTAAAACAAACACCGAAAAAATCCTTTATTTGAAATAAAAGACAAAAAAAACCCACCCTCTTTCACCAATTTATTAACCCCCAAAACACCCAGGTCTAACATAATTCACACAAGGTCCCACGATGATTCCAGCTTTGCTACTCAGAGGAACTCTGGGTAACTATTCGGATCTGGCCACCCAGGTAATTAAAAAACATAACAACGAAAAAGAAAGAAAATAAGAATAAAGTAAGCCTGTTAAACTTACCCGTCTCCATGAGGGTGTAACGCTATTTCCGGGGCCGCTCATTACCCTCCTGCATATTCACTGCTTTACTCCCACTGGCAGTCTCGGCGTCTATGATTAGTTATAGTCAGACCGCGCCCCCACCCTTTGTGACAGCATGTCTGACTTCTTCAAATCGCAAATGCTGTGTGTGTACCTATAGTTGTATAAAAATAAATAAATAAATTGGTGTAAGGTCCCCTGATATTATTATACCCAGCACTGATAAAGCCTACAGCTACAGGTTGCAGCCCACAGCCATGTGCTTACCTTGGCTCTGTATCAAAATAAGAGGAACTGCATGCGGATTTAAAAAATAAATAAATAATTTTTTAAATAAATAAATTATAAAAAACGACATGCGCTCCCCCCAATCTTGAAACCCAGGCCCATTACTGATCTGTGAGGGAAAAGAAATAAACACAAACACTGAAAAAATCCTTTATTTGATATCGAATACAAAAATACCCTATTTTACCCCTTTATTAACCCCAAGCACCCAGTTTCAATGTAATCCACATGAGGTGAAAAAAACAGATACAACACTGTCACGAACCACCGGGGGGGTCACTCAGAAATCCCCCGCGCTGGCTACCAGTACGTCACAATCGGGGTGTAACAAGTGGGGGTCACCCCTCCTTTATACCTCCCGACCGACAGACAGAGCACGTGATGCGCTCTCTAGCGCCCCTCTTATAGTCAGGCCACTTATGGAATTGCCCGACGATAAGCAAGGAGGCCGCTATACTACTTATGCCGATTATTGAAGGGTCCCCGGTGAGAGTAGGGTATATATTCCCCCGACCTCCGCGGGCGGAATATATAAAATCTCCCCGAATCTCACTGGCCTCCCCACAATAATCCTTGGCACAACTCGCTGCCACCAACCGCTTCACGGTAACTATTAGCCGAACACACAGACGTGGGATTCAAGATCGAGATAACAGAACAGCCCAAGATTAATTATATAATTTAATCAGCCTAAAGCCACACTAGAACTACAATATATACAATAGGGAATCTACAGAATATACATATGTCAGAGTACAGTTACAATCAAAGCATGGGTTACAAACAGGCATACACAGTTCCAGCAGTTACCTTGTTGCGTCTGGCCACAGGGGGGCGCTGTACCCAGGTTTCTAGGATCCTTCCCACAGATGTTTCCTACACGTGCCCCCAGCGAAAAGAACACTGGAAAATGGCCGAAGTAGGGTTATCAACCTGGGCACATCCAGGTCCCCTCCTACCTTAGTGACCTCAGAGGGAGCACTGCTCCACCCCTGGCTTGAGTTATGGACAATCCACAACATGGAATATGGGCCATAACTTTGCCTGGGAGCGTCGTGGGCGGACGCCAATGCTCTCATTGTGACAGTTATGAATTTAGCTACAGAACGAGGGGACTCATGACCTGTCTGCCAGTTCCCCATTGGCTGATATCACGCCTGGGGCATTTCCCAATGTCCTGCTCCCATAAAAAGGGTGTGCCGGCATCGTCCGCATGCGGAGACACCATTTTTATGGTTGCCATATTTATCGGAAATATGGCTTGCGAGATATGAACCATTTTTTACTGGAGTCGTTCTGTCTGGCTATTTCCATAGCCTTGCTAACTAGCTAGCAGCTCCTACTACAGGGTGACGGCAGGGAGTCATCCTGTGTCCATTGTTCCCACACCACCTCATCTCCATATCACAGGACATGGCCATGGAGGTGTAAGTGGAACACTGAGAACAAGAAGGGAGGGGCACTGCCAGGGAGTGATGAGGGATTATGACTGGAGTCATAATTCATCTTCATATCCCGGGATTTGCCTCACACCTCCCCCCTTTTGAGGGCGCTAGGGGGCAGCACACTCCGGTGTTCCCCCGTGCGCCCGTCCGCGACCTCTCCTTGTCGGGACAGCCCGTCTGCGTTACCGTGGTCACGGCCCCTTTTGTGGCGAATGGTGAAGTTGTATTGCTGGAGCGCAAGGCTCCATCGCAACAGTCGCCCATTCGTCCCAGAGACGGTG
This sequence comes from Anomaloglossus baeobatrachus, assembly GCF_048569485.1. Classification (NCBI taxonomy): domain Eukaryota; kingdom Metazoa; phylum Chordata; class Amphibia; order Anura; family Aromobatidae; genus Anomaloglossus; species Anomaloglossus baeobatrachus. The sequence goes on from NC_134355.1 coordinate 47,308,048, forward strand.
TGCAACCAGCTGAGGGGGTTGTGGTCCGTCTCCACGATGAAGTGGCGCCCGTATAGCTAGGGTTGCAGACGCTGCAGGGCCCACACTATGGCCAGGCACTCCTTCTCCATTGTGGAATAGGCCACTTCCCTCGGTAACAGCTTCCTGCTCAGGTACAAGACTGGGTGCTCTTGGCTCGCAGAGTCCACCTGGCTGAGCACCGCACCGAGGCCGAAGTCACTGGCGTCGGTCTGTACTACAAACGGCCGCGTGAAGTCGGCTGCCTGTAGCACGGGCGGGCTGGACAGGGCGTCCTTTAGGGCCCGGAAGGCTGTCTCGCAGTCCATTGTCCAATCGACTGCAGAGGGCAGCTTCTTCTTGGTGAGGTCCGTCAGGGGCTTTGCCAGGCTACTATAGCATGGAACAAACCTCCTATAGTACCCAGCGGTCCCCAAGAAGGACATCACCTGCTTCTTGGTCCTGGGGGTGGGCCAGGATGCGATGGCCTCCACTTTCTCAGGCTCGGGCTTCAGTGTTCCCCCGCCTACCCGGTGACCGAGGTACTGGACCTCGCTCATGGCCAGCTGACACTTGCCCGGCTTGATGGTCAAACCTGCCCGGTGGACCCGCCTGAGCACCTGTGCTAGATGCTCTAGGTGATCTTCCCAGGTGGGACTGAAGACGGCAATGTCATCCAGGTACGCGGCCGCGTACCCTTCAAGTCCCTTGAGCAGGGTGTTGACCATCCGCTGGAAAGTGGCAGGGGCATTCCTCATCCCGAATGGCATCACCGTGGACTCGTACAGTCCAAATGGGGTAATAAAGGCAGAGCGTTCCCTGGCCTTGCGAGTCAGGGGGATCTGCCAATATCCCCGGCTCAGGTCCATGATGGTCAGGTACTGAGCCCCGGCCAACTGATCGAGCAGGTCATCGATGCATGGCATTGGGTACGCATCGGCGACCGTGACAGCATTGAGCCCCCTGTAGTCCACGCAGAACCGAGTGGTTCGGTCCTTCTTAGGGACGAGGACTACAGGCGAGGCCCAAGCGCTGTTGGATGCCTGGATCACCCCCAGCTTCAGCATCTCGTCAATCTCCTGGCGCATGTGTTGCTGCACCTCCAGGGAGACCCGATATGCTGAACGCCGGATCGGGGGATGATCCCCAGTGTCCACGTGATGGACAGCCAAGTCAGTCCTTCCGGGCTGGTTGGTAAACAACCCCCGGAAGGGGAGGAGGGTGGCCCACAGCTGGGACCGTTGGTCCTCCAAGAGCTGGTGGCCAACCTCCACATCCTCAATGGATCCGCCGGCCCTAACCTGGGCTAGCATATCCAAGAGGGTTTCCGCTTCTCCCTCCTCGGGCAGGTTGCACACGGGGAGCGCACATGCCTCCCGCTCATGATGTGCCTTCATCATGTTCACATGGAAGGGCTTCCGCCTTCCACGGGCAGGGTCCAGGGTGACCAGGTACGTCACAGGGTTGAGCTGCTGGTACACGAGGTATGGGCCTTCCCAGGCTGCCTGAAGCTTGTCCTGTGGTACGGGGACCAGTACCCACACCTTTTGACCCACTTGGTAGGTCCTCTCACAAGCGTTCTGGTCGTACCAACGCTTCTGATCGGCCTGGGCTTGAGCCATATTGTCGTGTACCAGTTGCGTCAAGGCCTGCATTTTGTCCCGGAAGCGCATGACATACTCGATAACCGACACTCCAGGGGTGGCCAAATCCCCTTCCCAAGCCTCTTTCACCAGAGCCAGGGGGCCCCGCACACGTCGCCCGTACAGGAGCTCAAACGGTGAGAATCCTGTTGAGGCCTGTGGAACCTCCCGGTAAGCAAATAACAGGTGTGGGAGATACCGCTCCCAGTCACGCCCATGGGAGTCGACCAACATCTTAAGCATCTGCTTTAAGGTGCCATTGAACCGCTCGCACAGGCCATTAGTCTGTGGATGGTACGGGCTGGCCACCAGATGTCGCACCTGGACTTGCTTACAGAGGGCCTCCATCAGCTGGGACATGAATTGGGTCCCCCGGTCAGTGAGCATTTCCTGGGGAAAACCCACTCGGGAGAAAATCTCCAGCAATGCGGTGGCCACCTTGTCAGCCCGAATGGACGACAAGGCCACTGCTTCTGGGTACCGGGTGGCATAGTCCACTACCGTCAGTATGAAGCGTTTCCCGGAGCTGCTGGGGATGGCCAGCGGGCCGACCAGATCCACAGCCACCCTCCTGAAAGGCTCATCGATGATGGGCAGAGATACCAGTGGGGCTTTGGGGCGTGGCCCCGCCTTCCCCACTCTCTGACAGGTTTCACACGAACGGCAGTAGGCAGCCACATCGGCCCCCATTTTTGGCCAGTAGAAATGCTGGTTTAACCTGGCCTTGGTCTTAGCGATCCCTAGGTGTCCGGCCATCGGAATCTCATGTGCGATCCGCAACAACTCCGTCCGGAACGGATAGGGTACCACCAACTGTCGGTCCCTGGGCCACGCCTCCGGTGAACCCTGCTGGACCGTGACCCGGTACAGCCGTCCTTGGTCCCAGACCACTCGCTCCGGGTCCGAGTCCGAGGGAGGCTGTGCCGCCTGCTCCTTTAGAGCTTTCAGGCTGTCGTCAGCTTCTAACGCTGCCTGAAACCCCTGACTAGATGTGGCCAGAATCGACGAGACTGTCACATCTTCGGTCAGTACCCCGGGACCTGTGTCCTGGCCTCCACCTGACTCGGCTGCCACTTGGTCAGAAGGGGAAGAGCTATCGGACCTCCGGGAGGCCCCTTGGCTTCCAGCACTCCCACTGCGGGTGACAGCGGCCACAGCCGCTGCGACCGTGGGTCGTGCCTGCTCCTCCTCCGTTCCTGACCAAGTCGCCGGTTCAGGCAGACCTACCTGGCTTCCTGACACCCCGGTTGTGGGGGAACCATGCACCGAGATCTTACCTGGGAGCACTTCCGCTCCTGGACCGGCCCCAATCTCACCTGCCTGTTCCCCTCCTGCAGCAACAGAACCCCGCTGTGAAATCTCTGGGGACCCCACATTTGCTGTGGTAGCCCCCACCCCACACACTGGTCCCCCCCCTGCAGCACCCTGCTCTCTGCTTATCCCTGCAGAGGGCAACAGATCCCAGCTCACAGGCTGATTACTTGTAGAGGCATTGTCACACCTTTCTCTGACCCCCTCCCCTGTCACAGCTGCAGCTGTGTGTGTGTCTATGGTGTCTATGCAAGCAGAAATATCAGAGTTCACTCCCTCCTCCCTTACATCATTCATAGATAACACATTAACATTGTCAGGAGTCATGTCCGTACTGGCTGAAGGTTCAGCCCTTGGTGGGGGCCCAAACTGGGAGGTTATCTGCCCCAAATCTGTCCCAAGTAGCACGTTTGCGGGGATCCGATCAGTTACCCCCACCTCCCTCACCCCTCGCCCTGCGCCCCAGTCCACATAAATGTCAGCAACAGGCAGCGCCGGGTCAATGCCTCCAATCCAGGAGACAGCGAGGGTTTTTCCAGGGATCAAGTCTTGGGGGGACACCATCTCAGGCCGCACCAGAGTCACCTCCGAGGCGCTGTCTCGCAGTCCTATGGTCACAGACCGGCCGACGGTGACAGGTTGGAAGCTGTCCAGGGACCTACCACCACCCCCACCCACACAATACACCTTGGGCGGCCCTTGGGACGGGGACGGAGCCGGGGCCTTGGGACGCTGAGGGCACATGGCCTTGAAGTGTCCAGGTAGGTTGCACTGGTGGCACCGTCTTGGTTCTGCCACGGGCCTGGAGAGGGGAGTTGAGGGGGACACCCCCTGCAGTCTAGGGGCAGGTGGGGCAGTCGCAGAGTTCATCTTACCCCCTCTCCAGGTGCTGCTGGTGGCTGCTCTCCTGGCTTCAGGAGCCCGATTGTTGGTGTAGTCATCGGCCAGGGCAGCTGTAGCCGTGGACCCCTTTGGCTTCTGGTCTCGGATGAACTGGCGGAGATCCTCAGGGCAGTTCCACAAGAGTTGCTCCGTGATGAACAAGTCCAGGATCTCCGGTCCGGTGGAAAGCTGCAGGCCTTGGGTCCAGTGGTCGGCAGCTCGGGCAAGTGCCCGCCTGTGGTCAGCCCAGGAGTCCTTTGGTCCCTTCTGTAGGCTCCGGAACTTCTTGCGGTAGGACTCCGGGGTGAGGTTGTACTGTTGGATCAGGGCCCGCTTGATGGTGTCGTAGCCCTGATCTGCCTCAGCAGGCAAGTCCCCAAGGATATCCAGGGCCTTACCCCTTAAACGGGGGGTCAGGTATTTGGCCCACTGGTCCTTGTTCAGATGGTGCTGCAAGCAAGTCCGTTCAAAAGCAGTCAAGAAAGAGTCCAAGTCTCCATCCTTCTCCAGCACTGGGAAGTCCTCAACACGGACCTTTGGAAGTTTGGTGTCTTGAAGGTCACGTGTGGCTGATGAGGGCCGGAGCTGAGCTAGCTGCAGCTGGTAGTCACGCTCTGCCTGGCGCTCTTCACGCGCTGCCTGCCGCTCCGCAGCCTCAGCCTCACGCGCTGCTTGCCGCTCTGCCCTGCGCTCTGCCAGGAGTCCCTTGTAGCCCTCCTGGTCTCCAGCCTGGAGAAGGGCCATAGCCATTTGAAGAAGGCTATCCGAGCCTCCCAGGCTCAGTGGAATGGCACGTGGTGATCTGCGGCCCGCTGCGGAGCCTGGTGATTCACTGTCCCTTGCAGAGCGGAGGGCTGGCATCTGGCTCGTTGAGGACCCTTGGGTGAGCTGCTCCTCATCTTGTCCATAATTGCCAGCTTGTGCGCTGTCCTCTGCAGAACGGTTTTCTGGCGTCGAGCTCCTGGAGGACTCGTGGGCAACCTCCTCATTACTGCCCACAGCACCGTCCTCCCTCTCTTCGGCTCCTGCTTTAGCATTGGCCAGTTGCATAGCTCTGCTCCTGGTGCCATCAGCCATTCTTGCAGACTTTTGGTCACTGACACAGAACTGACACCTGATGCCTCCACACACCTTACAGTATCTGCACTCTGACACTCTAGTGTTGAGCTAGTCTGAAGACCCCAGCAGCCACAGCTGCTGCAGGCAGTCTTTAGTGTCTGGGAGTATGGGTCTCACACTCACACACACTATTATCTCGATCCCACCGCTATGCCACCAATATGTCACGAACCACCGGGGGGGTCACTCAGAAATCCCCCGCGCTGGCTACCAGTACGTCACAATCGGGGTGTAACAAGTGGGGGTCACCCCTCCTTTATACCTCCCGACCGACAGACAGAGCACGTGATGCGCTCTCTAGCGCCCCTCTTATAGTCAGGCCACTTATGGAATTGCCCGACGATAAGCAAGGAGGCCGCTATACTACTTATGCCGATTATTGAAGGGTCCCCGGTGAGAGTAGGGTATATATTCCCCCGACCTCCGCGGGCGGAATATATAAAATCTCCCCGAATCTCACTGGCCTCCCCACAATAATCCTTGGCACAACTCGCTGCCACCAACCGCTTCACGGTAACTATTAGCCGAACACACAGACGTGGGATTCAAGATCGAGATAACAGAACAGCCCAAGATTAATTATATAATTTAATCAGCCTAAAGCCACACTAGAACTACAATATATACAATAGGGAATCTACAGAATATACATATGTCAGAGTACAGTTACAATCAAAGCATGGGTTACAAACAGGCATACACAGTTCCAGCAGTTACCTTGTTGCGTCTGGCCACAGGGGGGCGCTGTACCCAGGTTTCTAGGATCCTTCCCACAGATGTTTCCTACACGTGCCCCCAGCGAAAAGAACACTGGAAAATGGCCGAAGTAGGGTTATCAACCTGGGCACATCCAGGTCCCCTCCTACCTTAGTGACCTCAGAGGGAGCACTGCTCCACCCCTGGCTTGAGTTATGGACAATCCACAACATGGAATATGGGCCATAACTTTGCCTGGGAGCGTCGTGGGCGGACGCCAATGCTCTCATTGTGACAGTTATGAATTTAGCTACAGAATGAGGGGACTCATGACCTGTCTGCCAGTTCCCCATTGGCTGATATCATGCCTGGGGCATTTCCCAATGTCCTGCTCCCATAAAAAGGGTGTGCCGGCATCGTCCGCATGCGGAGACACCATTTTTATGGTTGCCATATTTATCGGAAATATGGCTTGCGAGATATGAACCATTTTTTACTGGAGTCGTTCTGTCTGGCTATTTCCATAGCCTTGCTAACTAGCTAGCAGCTCCTACTACAGGGTGACGGCAGGGAGTCATCCTGTGTCCATTGTTCCCACACCACCTCATCTCCATATCACAGGACATGGCCATGGAGGTGTAAGTGGAACACTGAGAACAAGAAGGGAGGGGGCACTGCCAGGGAGTGATGAGGGATTATGACTGGAGTCATAATTCATCTTCATATCCCGGGATTTGCCTCACAAACACATACGTGCAATACGTGAATGAGAACTCACTTTGTGGTTTATGGAGACAATTGCAGCATGTAATAGTGGGCAGTACTAAAGAGGGTTAATTCATAATATCAGCAAATATCAAAAGTTATAAAAGAAAAGCGGCTTAAGATAAAACACTAATTAGAATTTGTGGGTTTTTTTATAAGACGCTGTTATTTATTGACTTGTGATTTGCACTGAAGGTGTTTGTGCCAAAATCATTAAAATGCTGCATATGATTTATGAATTTTCTGCAAAGCCACAAATTGGCCTTTTTCTAACGTTTAACTGGTTTTACGCTTTTTTAGGGGTATAATTCACATGTTTCCTAAAAATGGCACAAAAAATATACCCAAATACTGGATGTACATAAAATCACTCCAGAGGGGGACTGTAGTAGAGTTTAGTTAAATCTTGCAACTTTTAAAAAAATACGCTTTCTCGTTCTGTATAAGGAGATGAAAGGAAAGAGTTAAAACTGCGCTGACGTTCAAAAATTATATTGCCAAATTCTTTGATGGTGATTATATTCAATTTGTTTCTGAGATTCCATCTCCTTCTTCAGGACAAAATCACATCAGTTGTGATTTTGTCCTGAAGAAGGAGATGGAATCTCAGAACTCACATTGACTAGTATAATCACTATCAAAGAACTTTGGCAATATAATTCTTGCACGGCATTGCGGTTTTATCACTTTCTTTTCATCGCTGACACTCCATGTTCATGTAGGGCTGCTGCATCGATGTGCCAGTGTTTCATGCTGTGTAGAGTGGTTGTGACTCTCTCAACCCTACACGGTGAGCCTCCCCTCCACAGTGTTCACCCCCGATCTTCTACCCGGGTAAGATTCTATTTGCGCTCCTTTTGTCTTTGCAGTTACCACATGCTATGATTCTGCATAAAACATTTGGAAAAAGCAGATTGACATATAAGTTAAGAAAATTAGCCAGACCATAAAAGAAAACTTGAAAAAAAATGCTTTACTTTGCTCTCCTTCAAGCCACATAACCAAGCCCTCTTCACCTCTTGCCAACTACAACTCAAAAATACTTCTTAGATTTGTACATTCCTTAACCAAGAAGTAGGAAAAACACTAGGTCATGCCTCATTATCTCCCACCTGGACTACTGCAACCCCCCTACAATCTGTTCTAAACTATGCTACCTGACTAACTTACCTGTCCACCCGCTATTTCCCAACCTCTCCTCTCTGCCAATCTCTTCACTGACTTCCCATTGCCCAATGACTCCAGTTCAAAACCCTAACCATGACATTCAAAGCCATCCACAACCTGTCTCTTCCATACATATGTGACCTAGTCTCCCGGTACTCACCTGCACGTAACCTTTGATCCTTACAAGATCTCCTTCTCTACTCCCCTCTTATATCCTCCTCCCACAATCACATACAAGATTTATCCCGTGCCTCCCCCATACTATGGAACTCTCTACTCCAACATATTAGACTCTCGCATACCTTGGAAAGCTTCAAAAGGAACCTGAAGACCAGCCTCTTCCGACAAGCCTACAACCTACAATAACCCTCAGTCCACTAAACTACTGCGCGACCAGCTCTGTCGTCACCTAGTGTATCCTCACCCATCCCCTGTAGACTGTGAGGCCTCGGGGGCAGGGTCCTCTCTCCTCCTGTACCAGTCTGTGGCTTGTATTGTTCATGACTATTGTATTTGTCCCTATTATGTATACCCCTTTTCATATGTAAAGTGCCATGGAATTAATGGCAATATAATAATAAATGTGAATTGTCATGTTAAAACTCTAAGGGGCCCTTTGCACACTATGACATCGCAAGCCGATGCTGCGATGCCGAGCGTGATAGTCCCCACCCCTGTCGCAGCTGAGATATCATGGTGATAGCTGCCGTAGCGAACATTATCGCTACGGCAGCTTCACATGCACTCACCTGCCCTGCGACGTTGCTCTGGCCGGCGAACCGCCTCCTTCCTAAGGGGGCGGGTCGTGCGGCGTCATAGCGACGTCACACGGCAGCCGGCCAATAGAAGCGGAGGGGCGGAGATGAGCGGGACGTAAACATCCTGCCCACTTCCTTCCTTCCGCATTGCCGGCCGGGACGCAGGTAAGGAGATGTTCCTTGCTCCTGCGGCTTCACACACAGCGATGTGTGCTGCCGCAGGAACGAGGAACAACATCGTAACATCGGTCTTTCCCAAATCATGGAAATGACCGACGCTACACCGATGATACGATTACGACGCTTTTGTGCTCGTTAATCGTATCAAAAACGATTTACACACTACGGTGTCGAGAGCGACGCCGGATGTGTGACACTTTTGATTTGACCCCACCGACATCGCACTTGCGATGTCGTAGTGTGCAAAGGGCCCCTAAGGTCCCTTATACGACCCCCCACCCCAACTAGCACAGAGATGAAGGTCGCTATGACGACACTATCTGATCTGCCTGAGAGTTACATATTTACGAACAGGGGGATGGAGCAGCTGGTGGCAAAATTTGTGGACCCAAAAACATCGCTTGTTTTAAATAGAAAAGCTATTAACTCAGTTTTTAGGTGCCACATTAATGCTAGAAAAATGAAAAGCATATTGTCAGAATCTCAGCGAAGCGCTGAACGCGGAGCACCATTTGGCTTGGTTTCCTGACAAATGGGTATGGGCCAACAAAATCATGCTAGATGTGTTGTGTTTGGTATCTATGCGAATGAAAAAATCAAGATATAAAATATGACGCTAATATCTCTCAACTGTTTGCCCAGGGTCAAAAATATGCGAAAAACTAGAATTATCAACTTTTTTGAACTCCTCGGCACAACCCACAAGTTATCGTAAAATGAGGTCACAGATGGGAGGGCGAACTTAGGTCACAAAAGTCAGAAGCCCAGTTTTGGCCTTTATCAGTACAGGAGGGCATACCTAAGTGTTAGTGCTGTCCACTTCTTTGCCATCTTCTACTGGAGCCCCTCCCTCCATAAATTCGGATGTCGCATCTATGGCATTAGTTTAGTAAGTTTCATGTTTATCCCTTTTATTTTTATTTAATTGTCTACACTGTATTTGTATTGTTCCCCTTTTGTAAAATCTTGTATATTTTATAAACACTGCATATTTTCAGATTAAATATATAAAATTTAATAGCTCGTTCTTTCTGCTCTATAGCGAATCCGAACCCGAAGAGCCTTTTGCAGTCTGTAACGGGTGTCCAGAATACCTGGAAAATTCAGTGGTGGCAGCGGAATTATTGTTGTGTAGAATTATTGGGGTGCTAATGTGTCGCCCTGGGCAAGCCAGGGGACACAGGTCACACACCACCACACCCTACATCCCAGTTAGGAACACCAAAGCTAACCAAAAATCCTTGTTGCCTTCCTCCAGAGGCTGATGATTCACACCAGGGGGTGGGCCAGGCGGTTGGCTCCGCCCACCGAGGAGTTCACAGCTCTGGAGGTGGGAGAAACCAGGCAGATAAGCTAGGGGAGTGAAGGAGTAAACAGCTAAGATGAGCTAAGGAAGTGAAAGTAGAAGCGAAGTAAAGTGGTAAAGGAGGAAAGCAAGAGTGGTGACAGAGAGAAAGCCTGAAGTAGTCCAGCTGTGTGCAGGACAGGTCAGCAAGGTCAGCAACGGCGGTGACTGTCTGGAGGGGGACCGTTTGGAAGTTCCTGGAAGGACCGCGGACGGGTAGTGGCCCGGCGGTCTGGAGCAGTGTTCCGAAGGACAGCCAGCACCAGGGCAGGGGCCTCTCGGACCCCGGCAAGGCTAGGAGTCGCCAGAATTTGCCAAATCCGTCAGTGAAGGGGACGTAGATCCCCCAACAACCAAGTCCCGATTGAAGGCAACAGCCCAACCAGAGTAGGAGAGACACCGCCACCGCCAAGGCACCAGTTTCTCAGGGCCAGCGCCTGCGGGCAAAGAGTAGAGCTCCCCCGGTCCAGCCTGAAGCCGGGGAGCGGGTTACCGGTGGGGACCCATCGCAACCAACAAGTAAACATAGGTGCAAGGAAGAGGGACATCACCGTCACCTACTGGGAGAGCAAGTGCAGCCGTCCATGGGACCGTCTTACCAGCCGTTTGGTTTACCGTAAAAACTGTGTCAACATCTCAGGCTGAGTGAGTACCACAGTGCCGCAAGGCACAGCGCTGCCCCCGCGTCCCTGCGCCCACCAGGCCCTGCACCTCCCAAACCATCACCGGGCCCCGGGATCACCAACCCCTACCCACGGAGGGGCAACACAACACCTGGCTGCTCCGCATCACCATCCCCGGGATCCCCATATAGAGCAGCGGTGGTGAAATCACCACAACCGTGGGTGGCGTCACGGACAATAAACAATCCCCACACCCAACAAACCCCGCTTTCACTCACGGGCGAGGAGTGCCGCTCGAGAAACCCCCGGGATCCGGCCCACAGCTCGAGCCACCACTGAGCAGCAACCGCCGGACCCGAGCAGAAGGGGGTGAGCGTAGTGTGCTGACACCCTCCTCCCCGCCCGCGACAACTTGGCGTCACGAACAGGATCTTACCGCTCTGCCGTTTGGTAGAGGTGCGCCTTGTTACCGCCGGAGATATCCGGCAGAAAAATTTCAGAAGCCGCCATCTTTGGCGCGAAAAGTTCCCGCTCGAGCGTCTTCTCGAGTAGCAGAGGCGCGAAGGCCAAAACCCCGCCCCGAGTGAGGAGGGGCCGGAAAGAGCTAAGGGGGACGGAAACAAGATGTCTGCGCCCGACGGAGCCGCTGGAGGAGCGGTGGTCGCAGCCGCAGCGGCACCCGCGGATGGGAATGGACCTGCCCAGGTCCCGGCCGTACCGGCGGGAGGTGCCGCGGCCCCCGCGCTCGCTCAGGTCATGCCGTTCTCCTTGCCCTATGCGCCCGGAGCTGCCTGGCTACCGCAGTATGACGGGAAACCGGATGCCCTACAGGCCTTCCGGAAAAAGCTTAACCCGTTGCTAGAGCTGTACCCCCTGACTGATAAGCAACGTGCAGCGATAGTGCTAGGCCAGTTAACCGGTGCGGCGGAGTAGGAAGCGGAGACCTGGGCCGAGGGGGACCGGCTCTCTGTAGCCACCATCTTTGAGAAGCTACAGACTGCCTTCGAGACCCGGACTGAAGCTGAGCTGAGGATGCAGTTTTACCAGTGCCGGCAACGAGCTGGGGATAGCATTCGGGACTATACTCTACGTCTGCAGACCGCCCTCCGCACGCTGAAGCGGGAGAACCCTATTAATGAGGCGGATAGCAACAATATGTTAGTGGAGCAATTTGCGCAGGGGATGAGGTCCCCTGAGGATCGTAAACAACTCGGGCTGTGGGCCCTGGAACACCCTGATGTGGACTTTGCTGTGTTAAAGGAGCGGGCCATTAAAGCACTACAGCCCCCAGCTGCCGAAGTTCTGGAACCCGCCCCGTGGCCCGTCGAGACAGCTCCCGTTGTGGCGGCCTCAGTCAAACCAACCTCTCCAACACCTGCAGCCCCGAGCAGCACAGTGGAAGAACTGGCAGCCCAGGTCCGTCGCATGGACGGAGACCTTGCCAAAATCCTTGCTGCACTACAACCTCTGACCAGATCTCAGCCTCCAGCACAGATACAGCTTGCTGACAGTCCCGAGGATGTTCCCTGGATGCAGCGGAAAAGTGCTAACCACCCGCGGAGCAGACCCCCAATCTGCTACAAGTGCCGTAAGCCGGGTCATTACTTCCGACAGTGCCCGTTAAACGAGCAACCCCTGGGGCCCCGGGCCAATCCTCAGGAGTAGAACATCGTGGCCCCCCGGACTGGCGGGACCGATATATCGGGGCCCGCCCCATTATCCCCGTGGCCGTGGACGGCATACCAGTGATGGCTCTCTTGGACACTGGATCACAGGTAACTACCATACCGTACACGTTGTACCAGCGGTATTGGGCCACAGACGAGCTGGCGCCCCCAGACAATAGTATAACGTTGATTGCCGCTAATGGACTTCCATTGACCCAGGTGGGGTATAAACAAGTGGCTATGACAGTGGGGCAAGCTGAACTGCAACACCAGGGTATGATTGTGATCATGAATGAACCCAGTGATCATAACCCGAAAATAGTGCTGGGAACCAATGTGATGGAGCACTGCATGGCTGATGTGTTAACCCTATTACAGCAGCTGGCCGCCACAGCGGCAGGGAGCCGGCAGAGGGCTGTGCAGCGTGAGATCCGAGCCCTGATGTACCGCCAGCATGTAAGCTCAACAGGAGGGGAGATTGGTGGAGTGAGAGTGATGGATGTTGCTCCATTGACTGTGCCCCCTAGGAGTGAGATGATGATCTGGTGTAGGGCAGCAGTAGGGCCTCAGGGGCGTGACTACCCTGCGATGATGGAGCCCATGCCTTCCGAGCACTGGCCCACTGTAATGGCCGCCCGAGGGGTGGTGGATGTGAAGAAAGGGAGAGTGCCTGTGAGAGTGCTGAACTGTGGGGAGGAAGAAGTCAGGCTTCCCCGGTATGCCACCATTGCCAAGCTGCTCACCCTGGACCCTCACACTATCCATGAAGCCAGTCCATCCACACTCCCACCTACCACCAGCACTTCCCCACCCCAGGGGGAGACAAAGGAGTGGCATCAACAGCTACATGTAGGCACTGATGATACCCCTACACATCACAGGGCAGGGGTATACAGGGTGGTGCAGGAGTACGAACAGGTTTTCAGTAAGCACCCCCTAGACTTTGGGCAGATCAAGGGGGTCCAACACCACATCCCCACCGGTGAACATCCCCCTATCAAAGAGAGGTATAGACCTATTCCCCCTGCACATTACCAGTGTGCCAAAGATATGTTGAGGAATATGAAGGAGGCAGGGGTTATTCGGGACAGCTGTAGTCCCTGGGCCGCTCCGTTGGTACTGGTCAAGAAGAAGGATGGTACCATGCGGATGTGTGTGGACTACCGGAAGATCAACCAGATAACCCATAAAGATGCCTATCCATTACCTCGTATTGAAGAGTCTTTGGCTGCACTGAGAACTGCAAACTACTTCTCGACCCTTGACCTTACCAGCGGATACTGGCAAGTGGCCGTGGCCCCAGAGGACCGGGAGAAGACCGCCTTCACCACCCTGATGGGGCTCTGCGAATTCAATAGCATGCCGTTTGGGCTGTGCAATGCCCCCGGAACCTTCCAACGGCTGATGGAGTGCTGTCTGGGACATTTAAACTTCGAGACCGTCCTGTTGTACTTGGATGATGTGATTGTTTATTCCCAGACGTATGAGGCCCATCTGGAGCACCTGGCCGAGGTGTTCGCATCCCTTGCCAAGTACGGGATGAAATTGAAGCCCTCTAAATGCCACCTGCTGAAACCCAGGGTGCAGTATCTAGGGCATGTGGTGAGTGCGGATGGTGTCGCCCCCGACCCTGAGAAGATTACTGCCATCCAGAGCTGGCCGAGACCAACTACAGTGAGGGAAGTAAGGCAGTTTCTGGGTCTGGTGGGGTACTATCGGCGCTTTATAAAGGGGTACACGAAGATGGCTGCCCCCATGCAAGACCTCCTCGTGGGACAGACCAAAGGTGGTAGACCCATTGGAGCCCCACTGTCGTGGGAGGACAAGCATGAAGAGTCCTTTTGCCAGTTGAAGGCGGCCTTGACCGGAGAAGAGGTCCTGGCGTACCCTGATTATGGGCGCCCGTTCATCCTCCACACGGACGCCAGTAACGTGGGGCTAGGAGCGGTCCTATCCCAGGTCCAGGATGGAAGGGAGAAGGTGATTGCCTATGCTAGCCGAAAACTCCGGCCGACCGAAAGGAACCCTGAGAACTACAGCTCTTTCAAGCTCGAGCTATTGGCGTTGGTGTGGGCTATCACGGAGCGGTTCCGCCACTACTTGGCGGCAGCAACATTCACCGCGTTTACGGACAACAATCCGCTGACTCACCTGAACACGGCCAAGTTGGGCGCGCTGGAGCAGCGGTGGGTAGCCCGGCTAGCCAACTATGATTTCACCATAAAGTACCGAGCCGGTCGCGTCAACATAAATGCTGATGCACTCTCCCGAATGCCCCATTTGTCAGAAGAGGGGTGCGAGGATGACGACCTCGAGGAGATCGAGTTGCCTGCGTTTCACCAGCCGCCTACTGAGAGGGTACAAGTACATCAGCAATGAGTGGATCTGGACCCACGGCCCAGTCAAGAGTGGCAGGAAGCTCAGGACCAAGCGCCGGCTGTTCGCCTTGTCAAGACTCTGGTGGAACAAGGTGCTACGGGAATAGACCCTGCCGCTCCAGCCGAAGCCCAACGCTTGTGGAAGGAACGGAAACCGCTTTACCTACACCAAGGGAGGCTGTACCGTGAGCTGATCAACCCGAAGACCCATGAGAAAATATGCCAGTTGGTCATTCCTCAAGCTGACGTCGCTACTGTCCTGCGGGCATACCATGATGGTGCTGGCCACTTCGGGTGGAAGAAGCTGGAGATGCTGTTGAGGGAGCGGTTCTATTGGAGTGGGATGCGTGAATCGGTGGAAGCCTGGTGCCGAGAGTGCGGTCCTTGTACGCTGAGGAGAAAGGACGAGACTAGCCAGAGGGCACCCTTACATCCAATAGTCACCCATCAGCCGCTGGAGTTGGTCGCCCTAGACCATGTCAAGCTCACCCCTAGCCGAAGTGGGTACACCTACGCATTGACCATTGTAGACCACTACTCAAGATTTATGGTGGTAGTCCCCGTTAAGGACCTGACTGGTCGAACTGCTGCTCGAGCGTTCCAGGCTTATTTTTGCCGACCCCATGGGTACCCCGAAAAGGTGCTGACTGACCAAGGCCCGGCCTTTGAAGCAGAGGTGTTCCACGAATTCTGCCAGTTGTACGGCTGCAAGAAAATCCGGACCACTCCGTACCACGCCCAAACCAACGGCATGTGCGAGAAAATGAACCACTTGGTCCTGGGGCTTCTCAAGACGCTACCGCTGGAAGAACGGAACCTGTGGCCGGAAAAGTTACCCGACTTGGTCGACATGTACAATAATATCCCCTCTAGCTCAACGAAGTGCACCCCAGCGTATCTGATGAGGGCTCGGCCTGGCCGCCTGCCGGTGGATCTGGAGATGGGGTTGGAGGCCCCAGAAGCACTCCCTTCGACGGCGGAGTGGGAAAGTCGGAGGAGAGCACAATACCGGCAAATCCAGGAGTATGTGGAGAAAAACCTCAGTCGAAGTCGAGAACAGCAGGAGCACCGGTTCAATCAGAAGGCGTCCGCGGGTCCTTTCCAGCCAGGAGATGTAGTGCTGAAACGGAAGAGGAAGGCCCACAAGCTGGATGATCAGTGGGAGCAAGTCCCTTACGTCATACAACCCACAGAATGGGGAGATGGGAAGGCCTACCAGATCAGTCGTGACCAAGGGGGCACCCTGGCCACAGTTTCCCGGGACCATCTAAAAAGGTGCCCCCCAGCGTTGGAGGCAGAGGCTGAAGTACCGGTTCCTCCACCAGCAGAGAAAGCAGCAGAGGTAATCCACACTGTAATGGGTGACTTCCCAGCAAACTGGCCTACACAGAACGGCGCGGTGATTCTTCCAGTGATACTGTTCCCACAACCCGTGGATGAAGAAGTAGTGGAAGCGGTTAACCGTGAGCCAGAACCAGTGCCAGTGCCCAGGGATGAACCTGTACTCAGCTCCCCTACACCTCCGCCTGCTCCACACTATAGCAGGGAGGAGGAACCGATTGTTTCCTCTACCCCACTGTCTAGCACCACTGACACCGGTCCCCGAAGGTCCACCCGTTCCAACCTAGGTAGACCTCCACTTAGGTACAGGGAGACCGTTCTGTGAGTAAAAGGGGTCAGGGAATGAAAGGAGTGGTTGTTTGTTTGTTTAGAAGTTTGAAAAGTTTGAAAGAATGATGAAAATGATACCGAGTACTTCACCTGATTTGCTTTGTGATTTGCAACCGGCTGGAGCCGGCACCGTTGTCCCCGTAGGGACCGTTGAAAAGTTTTGCATGGAGGACTTTCCATGGACAAGCCCGTGAACTTGCAGGGCACCCACAAACGTTAAGTGGCTTGTAAATATGTTGTTTGCCATTACCGTTTTCCGCAATGCCGCCTCCGGAGAGGCAGGTTGGAGGGAGGGCCCTCAGCGGAGCAGGCTGGGGCCCAGCCACCAAAGGAACCGGTGGCTACCCTCTGGAGGGGAAGGACAGATCCCGCTTGGGTACCGTGTGCTGGACTGTGGGTCAAGGGGTGCTGCCTGGGCTTTAGGGGCAGCATCAGGGCCAGGTTGCTTGGGTGGGAGAGAGCGGAAACCGTAACCGTAAACCGTTATGCAACGTTTAAGAAATGTGCCTCCCGTTAAGGGAAGAGTTATTAAAAATGTACATATGTTATTATTTTACCATGTTATCTTTTGCAGAAAAATAAAACCGGTGTTGGACGGCAGCCCGCGGACGGTCTGCATTTTGCTAAGGGGGAATGTGTCGCCCTGGGCAAGCCAGGGGACACAGGTCACACACCACCACACCCTACATCCCAGTTAGGAACACCAAAGCTAACCAAAAATCCTTGTTGCCTTCCTCCAGAGGCTGATGATTCACACCAGGGGGTGGGCCAGGCGGTTGGCTCCGCCCACCGAGGAGTTCACAGTTCTGGAGGCGGGAGAAACCAGGCAGATAAGCTAGGGGAGTGAAGGAGTAAACAGCTAAGATGAGCTAAGGAAGTGAAAGTAGAAGCAAAGTAAAGTGGTAAAGGAGGAAAGCAAGAGTGGTGACAGAGAGAAAGCCTGAAGTAGTCCAGCTGTGTGCAGGACAGGTCAGCAAGGTCAGCAACGGCGGTGACTGTCTGGAGGGGGACCGTTTGGAAGTTCCTGGAAGGACCGCGGACGGGTAGTGGCCCGGCGGTCTGGAGCAGTGTTCCGAAGGACAGTCAGCACCAGGGCAGGGGCCTCTCGGACCCCGGCAAGGCTAGGAGTCGCCAGAATTTGCCAAATCCGTCAGTGAAGGGGACGTAGATCCCCCAACAACCAAGTCCCGATTGAAGGCAACAGCCCAACCAGAGTAGGAGAGACACCGCCACCGCCAAGGCACCAGTTTCTCAGGGCCAGCGCCTGCGGGCAAAGAGTAGAGCTCCCCCGGTCCAGCTTGAAGCCGGGGAGCGGGTTACCGGTGGGGACCCATCGCAACCAACAAGTAAACATAGGTGCAAGGAAGAGGGACATCACCGTCACCTACTGGGAGAGCAAGTGCAGCCGTCCGTGGGACCGTCTTACCAGCCGTTTGGTTTACCGTAAAAACTGTGTCAACGTCTTAGGCTGAGTGAGTACCACAGTGCCGCAAGGCACAGCGCTGCCCCCGCGTCCCTGCGCCCACCAGGCCCTGCACCTCCCAAACCATCACCGGGCCCCGGGATCACCAACCCCTACCCACGGAGGGGCAACACAACACCTGGCTGCTCCGCATCACCATCCCCGGGATCCCCATATAGAGCAGCGGTGGTGAAATCACCACAACCGTGGGTGGCGTCACGGACAATAAACAATCCCCACACCCAACAAACCCCCCTTTCACTCACAGGCGAGGAGTGCCGCTCGAGAAACCCCCGGGATCCGGCCCACAGCTCGAGCCACCACTGAGCAGCAACCGCCGGACCCGAGCAGAAGGGGGTGAGCGTAGTGTGCTGACACCCTCCTCCCCGCCCGCGACACTAACAGTAAGGGGTAACGAGGTATAAATATATTCCATTAGCAGGAATCGGCGATATATGCAGTACATTACCCATGCTAGGAGACTTTCAATATTTGGCATTAGTAGCTCAGCTGCGGCATTTACTTATTGTCCGGCAGTACCAAAAGTGACCTGCTGACAAGAGGGGTGCTGGAGAGCTGTCTGATCATGACAAATTGGTGAACAGCGGGTGGATCTTTTGAGACCCCCACCCGGCTGTTCGTGACATGAATAATAATAAATTGTTAGATGAATTTATTGTAAATGAAAAAGTGACTAACTGAGATGTAATCACACCAAAAACAGGTGGAAATGCAATGATGAATTGGAAAAAAAGAAAGTAATCATGAGAACTGTTGTTTACATTGGTAGTCCCTGCCAATGCACGCAAAGATAGCATGAACACAACTGTGCGGCACAGGGCTCCTAAAGCTATGGTGACAATTCGGTGAATGTCCAGATATATTGACACTTTTATGTATTTTATACAATATATTTATTTTTATGTATTTTATTTAAGCTGAGATTGCCACCATGCCAGGCCAATCAGGAAGAGCCAGGTAAAGTGTCAGGACTGTCAAATCTAATGGATACGACAATCCTGGGTGGCTGCAGGCTGCTATTTTTAGGCTGGGGCGCCTTTAAAGGGGTTAGAAAAGTATTAATAAAGCATAGTTTACTTCGCTATTCCATAAAGTGAATATCTGGTATTTCGGAACACATTGAACATAAGCACTGGGTGCAGACCCAATGTACTGCTTCCGTATAACTCTGATATGCTACAGTACTTATTGGGGTCTAAGCAGAAAACCTTTGTCCTTGCAGAGACCTGACAAACCAGTCTGGCTGCTATTGAGGGGTCTTATAGCTGCAATGCTCTTCTCGGAAATGTTCAAATTGTCTCTTCAGGGAGGATGGAGACGAATTCTAGTGCCACCTATTGGAAGTAGCAATCCTAAAAGTCAAAAGTAGCCCTTTAACAAGGAGACACCGTGTTTCGGGGTGATTGCACCTTGTCAGTGCAAAGCATGAGATGTGATCTGGCAGTGTGAGAAGCTATAGTGAGGTCTAAGGGGAAAACTTTTCTCCTTGCGGAGACCTGACAAACCAGTCTGGCTGCCAGTGAGGAGTCTTATAGCTGCAATGCTCCTCTTCTCACACTGCCAGATCATATCTCATACTTTGCACTGACGAGGGGCAATCACCCCAAAACACCGTGTCAGCAAATTGAGGTTCTTGATCTGGCATAGATCCTAAGGGGTACTTTGCACGTTGCGACATCGCTACTGCGATATCGTCGGGGTCAAATCGAAAGTGACGCACATCCGGCGCCAGTAACGATGTCGCAACGTGTAAAGCCTAGATGCGGCGATAAACGATCGCAAAAGCGTCGTAAATCGGCGATCTGTGTAGCATCGGCCATTTCCATAATGTCGGGTCGACCGCAGGTACGATGTTGTTCCTCGTTCCTGCGGCACCACACATCGCTGTGTATGAAGCCGCAGGAATGAGGAACATCTCCTTACCTGAGTCCACCGGCTATGCGGAAGGAAGTAGGTGGGCGGGATGTTTACGTCCCGCTCATCTCCGCCCCTCCACTTCTATTGGCCGCTTGCCGTGTGACGTGGCTATGACGCCGCACGACCCGCCTCCTTAGTAAGGAGGCGGTTCGCCGGCCACAGCGACGTCGCAGGGCAGGTAAGTGCGTGTGAAGCTGCCGTAGCGATAATGTTCGCTACGGCAGCTATCACAAGATATCGCTGCTGCGACGGGGGCGGGTACTATCGCGCTCGGCATCACTAGCATCGGCTAGCAATATCACAGCGTGAAAAATACCCCTAAGTCTTTTAAAAAGGCTCATTAAAGAGCCACTTTTGACTTTTAGGATTGCTACTTCCAATAGGTGTTACTAGAGTTCGTCTCCTTCCTCCCTGCAGAGAAACTTTGAACAGTACTTATTGGTAATTTATTAATTGGATAGGATTTTATGTAGATCTGTTTTCTTTCTATCTATACTGAAGACAGTATATACAATATGTTTAGCAATATGCACATATTGTGGAGCTCCTTAGAGGAACGTGCACTCTTGAGTTCATGCTGAAAGGGGCAGAGAAATGTGACCCCCTCAGGACTCTCCCCTGTTCATTTCCTCCCGAGTCGCATGACAATTACTAAGGTGAGGGTGACTTGCAGTGACAAACCTCTAAAGCTTTCAAACTACCTAAAGAAAGAAAACGTCAGGGCACACGTTGCTTTTATTGCCTAGGGAATATTTTAATGTATGGTCCACACAGGGAGCCCACGCAGCTAATTTACTACCTTCTACTTTTATTCAAAAAAGCTGCTCATCAAATATTCTTACCACTCATCTGCAGTTTTGCCTTCTTACTTTTAATTGCCAGTTCCTTTAGATGCAGCCATGAGAAAATAATTTAATTTCCAATAATATATGGATTCATAAACTATAACCGGGAACAATAAAGGAATGGTCTCGTAGAAACACTTCATTCATAAACCGGACCGTGGAGGTTAATTAGTTCTAGTGTTGACACTGACTGATGAGAATATTTCTGACATGTACAGCCAGGAAACTTTTTTTTTTTCTATGTCTAAATATTGATTTGTAAAACAGACTGGTACAACGTTAATGTGTACTTTTTGCAAAATTACAGAATGTGTTTTTGATTTTTTTTGTTTTATTTTTGAATGAGCTTTTGGTGACATTGTTGGAAACACCATCCATGTTACTGTAATGTCTTGCCTTTGAGATACATTGAAATTTTGCGTAATGTTCTGAAATAACCCAGTTTCGACAAAAAATTTCTGTATTTCGAATTACCAGCATCCTCAGGATGGATTTTGTCATGTGGGGTTTTATTACATTTGTTCATAGAAGCCCACATTTATGTAAAGGGTGTAATTTGTGACAAATCTGTAGAGTATTTAATTTAAGGGCTCATTCTTCTTCTTATTATAGCGCCATTTATTCCATGGCGCTTTAAAAGTGAAAAGGGCATACATAAAAACAAGTACAACAATCATGAACATTACAAAAACAGACTGGTACAGGAGGAGAGAGGACCCTGCCTCCAAGGGCTCACAGTCTACAGCAGGAGAGAGGACCCTGCCCGTGAGGGCTCACAGTCTACAGGAGAAGAGAGGACCCTGCCCGCGAGGGCTCACAGTCTACAGGAGAAGAGAGGACCCTGTCCGCGAGAGCTCACAGTCTACAGGAGAAGAGAGGACGCTGCCCGCGAGGGCTCACAGTCTACAGGAGGAGAGAGGACCCTGCCCGCGAGGGCTCACAGTCTACAGGAGAAGAGAGGACCCTGTCCGTGGGGGCTCACAGTCTACAGCAGGAGAGAGGACCCTGCCCGCGAGGCATCAGAGTCTAAAGGAGGAGAGAGGACCCTGCCCCCAAGGGTTCACAGTCTACAGGAGGAGAGAGGACCCTGCCCGCGAGGGAAGACAGTCCACAGAAGGAGAGAGGACCCTGACTGTGAGGGCTCACAGTCTACAGGGGATGGGTGAGGCTACAGTAGGTGAGGACAGAGCCGGTTGCCCAGTGGTGTAGTGGTCTGAGGGATACTGAAAGTTATAGGCTTGTCAGAAGAAGTAGGTCTTCAGGTTCCTTTTGAAGGTTTCCATGGTATGTGAGAGTCTTATATGTTGGGGTAGAGTATTCCAGAGTATGGGGCAGACGTGGGAGAAATCTTGTATCCGATTGGGGGAAGAGGAGATAAGAGGGGAGTAGAGAAGGAGATCTTGTGAGGATCTGAGGTTGCGTGCAGGTAGGTAGGGAGGAAGACTAGGTTACAGATGTCTCATGCAGATATTCGGGCAAATCGGTCCCATCACGGACCACAATGCACGGGCTGGCCGCAGGTCTCCTAACCAGAATGTGAAAGCCTCATAGAGATGTATGAAGCTGCTATGCTATGGTCAGGAGACCCACGGTCAGTCCGTGCATTGCAGTCTGAAATCAGACAGATTTGCACAGACATCTGCAGGAGCCCTAATTCCAACACTTCATATTCATCAAATATTGCACTTCAATGATACATTTGGTGCAAATTATGTCAATGCAACTTGTACTTGTATGGAAATACATTTTCCCATGCTTAATGAGTGTGGGAGATCACTGTAGCATTTTCGTGTAGATTTTTTGCACAAACAGCAACTCATGGAGGAGACAGGTGCTGACCCTTTCGCTGCCATCATCTGTGCTCGACGGCCTCCATCCATGAGGCCTTTGCGCCAGTTTCTTATCCAGATGTGTGTGTTTTGCCCCTGTTTTTGTTTGCTCCCAATTCATTGCACTGTGCATTTTTTGAAATCTCATTTATAGGTGCTTGCCTTTTTTATGCTTTGTGGGCAAAGTTTAACAACTCCAGATGTTTCAGTTTAATTAATTAATTGTGACTTTTTGATAAGTGTTAACATTTTGCACAACAGCACTCTAGTCCAACCCTTGTGTATTTTAGAGTATGCCAGTATCCAATATTATGGCACAAAAATTAAGGGGGTTTTACACGCTACGATATCATTAACGTATTATCGTCGTGGTCACGGTGTTTGTGACGCACATCCGGCGACGTTAACGACATCGCAGCATGTGACAGGCTGGAGCGACCTAAAACGATCGCAAAAAAGACAAAAATCGTTTGTTTTGGAGAGGTCGTTTAATAACAAAAAATTGTTGTCAGGTAAGTAGCGATGTTGTTATCCGAGAAGAGCAATCAAGTCTTTATCACATTTTCAGCATGATTTAACATTTATAAAGGAATGGGAAACCATACAATTAGACTGTTCTATGAAATTGTTACAACTAGTCTTAAAGAAAAATGTAGAAGATTATAATGCTTTAAATGTAGAGCTGGAAACTTTGAAGCAGGATACTCGCTCTAGAGTGGCAGAGGATTATTGGTCCTCTTTTTCATCTAAATTAGATAAAAAGTTGATGGATGTTCAGACAGAAATCAAAAATAAAAAAAGAGATATATTTTTAAGAGACAAACATGACTATGACACAAACCAGATTTTCTGCTGGACTAAAGATAAAACAAGGGGATACAGAAAATATCCATATATGCAAAATAAAAATAAAAAATCGGGTGCACAGAGCAAAGGATATTGGACTACAGATTCAGAGTCCAGTGGCTCTGAGGAATGAAGATGTACTCCCCGGTCCTTCCAGGGAGACCCCCACCGTTGTGCCCACTCCTGCCCCTTTAGGAAGCGTACCCGACGGGGCGGCAGGAAGGGGCACAAGAGGAACGGGACGAAAAAGAAAATCGGTGTCACAGAGGAACTAATTAGTGATCCATTTTCTGTCTCTCCTATCAACAATATAATAAATCTGTCTGACCATACACTGACAAATGACATGGTGTCCGTATTGTCTAAAGGATTAAGTTTTTGTGTTCCTGAGGGGTTTAATTTTGTGGAGTTCAAAATCGATCTATATAAAGCGATAAGAAAGATACATTTATTTAAATATTTCAATCAAATGTCCCAGAATAAGAATGCAGTTCCCGAGGGTGAGCAACCATGCACAGTTGACGGCGGAATTTTTGACGTGACAGGGGCATTTGACCCCAACACATTAAAAGAGGCTGCTGTGTTACTTAGTCTGAATGATCCTATACAAGAAATGGATATGGACATAAATGAAAAAATTTGTGAACCGATGAGGTTCACAAAAGGTAACAAATGAGACTTTTATCCACCAACTGTGCA
The DNA here is from genome assembly GCF_048569485.1 of Anomaloglossus baeobatrachus. Lineage (NCBI taxonomy): Eukaryota > Metazoa > Chordata > Amphibia > Anura > Aromobatidae > Anomaloglossus > Anomaloglossus baeobatrachus. The sequence continues at coordinate 47,331,869 of NC_134355.1, forward strand.
TGGAAATTTGGTTGATTTATTTCAAGATATGGCAGTAAAAGAAGTGGAAGCTTTGATGTACCCACATCCAAATTTGAATTTGAATAAGGGAGAACTAACCGCAGTTAAAATTATGCGTACGTGGGACGACACAGTTTTCCGCAAAGCGGATAAGGGAGGCAACATTGTGCTCCTATCCCGAGATATGTATCTACAAGAATGTTGGAAACAACTACAGAATCGCACCACATATAGACCCCTGCTATCCAACCCCACTAGTGAATATAAAAAACAGCTCATACGTCTCCTGGACAGATATGTAGCCCTTGGTTTTCTTTCTAAAATATAGGCAGAAAAATTGATTCCGCCCTTTCCGACGAGGCCGCACTGGTATTGTATACCCAAGATACATAAAAATGAAAAAAATCCTCCTGGCCGTCCAATAGTGGCGGGAATTAGCTCACTCACTGAGCCACTCTCCCACTATTTGGATTGGCTTTTAAGACCACTATTACCCCATATTCCATCCTATGTTAAGGATAGTGGGGATTTTTTTATCCCTCCTAAAGGAGATAACATGGCAAGAGGGTTATAGTTTAGCCACAATTGATGTGGATAGTTTATACACACGAATTCCACAGATCTTGGGTATAAAAGTGGTAAAAGAGATTGTTACACGGAGCGGTAAGAGCCCTTTGTTTTGTGAATTTGTGGGTGAGGCACTTGATTTTGTTTTATCAAAAAATGCTTTCATGTTTCTGGAGAAATGGTATGTACAATGCGGGGGTACCGCGATGGGTACCCCCATTTCGTGCGCCATGGCTAATATATTTTTGGGGTACTTTGAAAGTAGATTTGTATTTGGTACTAATAACCCCTATTTGAAACATATTGGGCATTATTTAAGGTATAAACACCAATAGTTAGAGGAAAATACCCATATCACATCACAAAGTAATTAATCTTTCAAATAGTCTTGTATAGAGATCATACTATATGTGAGGGTATATTGGACCAATAGGACCATTCGGATTCAATATAAATCACCCAAAAAATTAACCGAACAACAGGTCATAAAAACAATTTTTATTCATGTCTAATAAAAAATTGAACATTACATATATGTTTAAAAGACACACTGTGACTGAAAAAAAGGGGCGTCACAAAATTACATAATAACACATAATGTCATATAATACCATGTAAAACCATACCGTGGTGTGGGTGAACAAACAGGAGATAATGCAATCTTATAGTATATATAATGTAAATACAAATATGCACAAGTCAATCATATCACACATATACATATGCATAAGAATGGAGGCAAAGAGCACTAAACTGCAGCTGAGGACAAGCTACAGAAGCACAAATACCTATCTCCGTAGTAGCCAGTGCAGTTCACCTAGACCACCGCAAAAGGAATTCATTAAATACAGGAGGCAGTAATAGATGGAGGAAAAACCCCTCAAAAATGTCAGAGTACAATTAGGGTGTACATAGTAGCGAGATATTTACCAATCTAATGATGTAATGCTGCCTCCTGGTAAGGAAAAGGACGCCCACACCCCGACACGCGCACGTTTCGTTGACGTCTTCTTCAGGGGGTCTGAAGCGAAACGAAACGTGCGCGCGTCGGGGTGTGGGCGTCCTTCCTCCATCTATTACTGCCTCCTGTATTTAATGAATTCCTTTTGCGGTGGTCTGGGTGAACTGCACTGGCTACTACGGAGATAGGTATTTGTGCTTCTGTAGCTTGTCCCCAGCTGCAGTTTAGTGCTCTTTGCCTCCATTCTTATGCATATGTATATGTGTGATATGATTGACATGTGCATATTTGTATTTACATTATATATACTATAAGATTGCATTATCTCTTGTTTGTTCACCCACACCACGGTATGGTTTTACATGGTATTATATGACATTATGTTATTATGTAATTTTGTGATGCCCCTTTTTTTCAGTCACAGTGTGTCTTTTAAACATATATGTAATGTTCAATTTTTTATTAGACATGAATAAAAATTGTTTTTATGACCTGTTGTTCGGTTAATTTTTTGGGTGATTTATTATTTAAGGTATGTGGACGACGTGGTCATGGTGTGGGACGGAACGGAGGAGGATTTTTCTAAATTCGTTTCCCACCTCAACACCAACAACACCATGAACATGTCATTCACCTCTACCTATGGTAATAATTCCATTAATTTTTTGGATGTGGAAGTTGGAGTGACTAATGGGACAATAACTACGAAAGTTTATAGAAAACCCACGGCTTCAAATTCTGTCCTCCATTATGAAAGTGCCCACCCACAACACACAAAAACCGCCTTACCTTATTCGCAATTTTTAAGGATAAAAAGAACTAACAATACCAGTGCGGCTTTCTCGGAACAGGCTGTGGAATTAAAGCACAGACTGCAGGAACGGGGGTACCCGGATACTGTTATTGATGCAGCATATAAAAAACTCTATCTGAGGAGTCCCATTTCTGTCCAAAAAAACGTATAATGAGCAAAAAAGAGAAAAAGATCAATACTAGCAATAGATTTGCCTTCAGTTTCAAATTCGGACCCATGTTTGAGATCATAAGAAAAACTTTGAATAGTAACTGGCACATTCTTGAGAGAGATCCTGATTTGAATAATATGACCATTTCAAAACCGTTGATTTCTTATAGGAGATGCCATAATCTGAGAGACTTGCTGGTCAAGAATAGGTTGATAAGTACAAAAACATGGCTTGATAGACAATCCCCAGTCGGGAATTTTAAATGCGGCCAATGTAGATTTTGTAACCTTCATATGACCGGTAAGTCCATACAGATTGGCTCTCATCTACATCAACTAAAACAGTTTATCTCATGCAAAACTAAATTCGTGGTTTATGTAGTAACTTGCCCCTGTGGGAGATTCTATATTGGAAAAACTATTAGATGCCTGTATATTCATTTTAGGGAGCACTATAATTCAATTCTAACAGGCAAGGGCTCCCCCAGATTGATAGAACACATACGAGAATCACATGATGGCTGTCCTGACACTCTGAACTTTGCTGGTTTAGAGAGAGTTTCGCTCCCCCCACAAGGAGGAGATCTCCATAAATTGCTATTACAGATGGAAGCAAAATTAATAATAAAATATGGAGCACAGGGAGCGTTGGGAATGAATGACCGCAATGATTTATCAATATTTTTGTGACAGTAAGTTTTTTCCTTGTGCATACATGCATTAATGTACCAATATTAATGAAGCTAATAATAATAAATTAATGCATGAGTAAACATCAACTGTGTCAAAAAATCATGTAAAACAATCATGTATAAAATCATGTGTTGAAGTTGTAATATTGCACTCTGAACCTTCTATACGATTTAACTCTGGTTTTGTTTTTAATATAGTTTTTAATGTGATACATAATGTATACAACTATTGATGCATTGTATCTTTTATTGCTCATACACTTCACTTTGTATTTTTATGTGCGGTGAGGTCACCTGGATGTGCTCTCCTATTTAAGGAGAGCTGGACTCATCCCACATGTGGACCCGTAGAAGCCTAATTACAGGCGAAACGGCCGTCGTCCGCAGCGAGGGGCCGCATCCAGGTCTTCTCCTGCCCACTTAAACCTTGCACCTTTTGATGATGGAATAAAGATTTACCGGAAAATAAGCAGCTTTGTTGCGGTCATATTCTTCTCATCTTGGACCACTAAGTAGTGATGTTGTTTCTCGTTCCTGCGGCATCAGACATCGCTATGTGTGACACCGCAGGAGCGAAAAACATCTCCTTACCTGCATCCACCGGCAATGTGGAAGGAAGGAGGTGGGCGAGATGTTATGTCCCGCTCATCACCGCCCCTCCGCTTCTATTGGCCGGCCGCTTAGAGACGTCGCGGTGACGTCGCGGTGATGCCGAACGCACATCCCCCTTGAGGGAGGGATTGTTCGGCAGTCACAGCGATATCACCAACCAGGTATGTGCCTGTGAAGCTGCCATAGCGATAATGTTCGCTACGGCAGCGATCACCAGATATCGCATGTACGACGGGGGCGGGTGCTATCGCGCTCGACATCGCTAGCAATTGCTAGCGATGTCGTAAAGTGTAAAGCCCACTTTACTCTCCCCCCACCCGGTACACCATTCTTTCGATGCAATTTTTCCACCTTTAGCCCCAACTTGTGACTTTTGGTGCCGAATGTCACAAAATCAGTTCAAGAGAGGAAGAAAGCCCATTTTTGACCTTGCTTCAAATTCATGAATTCGTGCTTCATTTTGGTAAATTTGGCGCCAAAAATGGCAATGAATACAACAAGATTAAAAAAGAAAGTAACTTAAAAATAAAGCAAATTGTAAATCGAGGTCCAAATTAGCACTTTCCGATGTCAACACAGTTGATGACAGGCAAATAGACGGGGGAAAGCCGGGGTTTGAAATCCAATTATGTGCAGTTATTTACAGGAATTCAGACAAATCCCCTAGTAAAGTGATATGCAAAGTTTCATAACTTTCCATGGTGGACAAACTTAGAAAAAATGAAGAAAGTTTACTTATTCTTTAAATAAGATGCAGATTTTTGGCTTATAATGCAAAATAAGTGGATAAAAAAACCCAAATATTTTATAACGATATACATTTACACGACCGCCACACTACTATACATTACTGTCTATTACTGTCCATAGTTTATTTTGTCTAAAGTGAGTCTTTTTCACTTCTCCCCTTCTGCCCTATGCCGTCTATAGTTAACCCCATATGAGTGAAGACATTTCATTCTTAGGAAGCCCGCTTGACCTTTAAACATCTGTTAAAGAAAAATGAGCAATTTGTTTACGCCTTTTCCGATGAATGATATAATTTAAGAAAAATAGAAATTACCAAGCGATGAGATTAGATCTTCCACTGGAGACTTGAGTGTTTGCATAGATATTTCTCCTTGGATAACAATTAACCTCCTTTAACACCCCCAGACATTAGAATGTGCTCAAAAATTAAACACATCTGGATCTCCGTGCCATTGATTATGGCTGAGTGACTGATAACCTCTCATCTTAACATCTCTTGTGTTGAATCTTGCTTCGAAATCTGAAGAATTTCACACTGAATGACAATGTCTGACTCTAGAACACATATTTTATTTGAGTCCTGGTGGTCTAAGCAAGGTCAAGTGAAGGGTAGAGAAATCCACTCCATCAGCAATAGGAATGGATCCTGCAGAAAGGTTCCAAAGAATATCTATAGGAACTTTGTCTTTGAGTCTTTTTTTTCCTTTCTTTGGGATTTGTTGCAGTTTTTGGTCTTAAAAAGAACCAACATTGAACTGATGTGCTTTAGTCCTTTCATGACCTTGGATGTACTGGTATGTCCAAGGTTCTGTACTTCCCTTTGGTGTAGGCTCACATGCTGAGCCTGCATCTTTCCTTGCACATGTAGACTGATCTGATCAGCCGACATGTGCCTTCAACAGCGATCTGTCTCTCTCTCTCTTTCTCTCTGTCTCTCGCTCTTTTTATCTCTCTCTCTTTCTCTCTTTCTCTTTCTCTCTCTTTCTCTCTCTCTTTCTCTCTCTCTTTCTCTCTCTTTTTCTCTCTTTCTCTCTCTCTTTCTCTCTCGCTTTCTCTCTCGCTGTCTCTCTCTCGCTTTCTCTCTCTCTTTCTCTCTCTCTCTTTCTCTCTCTTTTTCTCTCTCTTTCTCTCTCTCTTTCTCTCTCGCTTTCTCCCTCGCTGTCTCTCTCTCGCTTTCTCTCTCTCTTTCTCTCTCGCTTTCTCTCTCTCTTTCTCTCTCGCTTTCTCTCTCTCGCTTTCACTCTTTCTCTCTCTCTTTCTCTCTCTCTCTTTCTCTCTCTCTCTTATTGCAATGTGGAAAAGGGATCCATCAAATTATAAGTTGCAGGAAATAGTGCGTTACGTACAACGCGTTTCGGCGGTATAAACCAACATATATCGCCGTAACGCACATTTCCTGCAACTTATTATTTACAGCTTTGTTATATTTTTTAATTTTTCTACCAATAAATCCATAGTTCTATGCCAACCGGACCTCTTGATATTTGCTGGATCCCTTATATATATATATATATATATATATATATATATATAAAAGGGATCCAGCAAATATCAAGAGGTCCGGTTGGCATAAAACTATGGATTTATTGGTAGAAAAATTAAAAAATATAACAAAGCTGTAAATAATAAGTTGCAGGAAATGTGCGTTACGGCGGTATATATATATACCTTGAGCCTATAGATGTGTCCATCTTTAATTACGTCCTTTGCTCTGCTATCCCAAATTAAGTGATGTTAGAGGAACACCTTTGAAAATGACATTACTCTCTAAAATTTGTTTTTCTTGCAAAGTTGGACATATCACCTCATTCATCTTTGGATATCTTAAGCCAAGAGAAGAAGTAAGAGAACACAAATCTGTATTTCTCAAATGCAGTCATAGCTGTCGGGAAAGAAGAGTCAGCAGTTTACCTGGTCTTTGGTACTTAAGAAAGCTCAAAAATCTCTCTGTATAGGAAGACATCATTATGAGATGCACTGTATTAGATTTTGTATTGATGCCTAGGCGCTTTTAGTTATCTAACGAATACAATGGATTCTCTCTGAAAGGCCACTTTTTTGAGAACTTTGTCAAAACCAGATATTCTATTCTGTAAATGGTCTATTCCGCCATATCTTTTGGCTTCTTTGAGAGAACTGCTCCTCTAAAAGACAATTTATTTGCAATGCAATTCTGGAGGTCATCTCGTAATGAGAAGGTCTTTCTTACCACTTTAAATAAAGTTCTCCAGAGTTGGACTTCATGGAAACTGCTGTGGTTGGACGTTATTAACATGTTAAAACTTGACCCCAAAAGACGACCTCTGAATGGTATTAACCCCTTAACGACCTTGGACGTACTGAGTACGTCATGGTGACATGGTGCTAAAGGACCCATGACGTACTCAGTACGTCCTGGCGAAATCGCGGTCCCGGAGCCCCGGGGAGTGAAATTTATTTACTTAAACGGTGGATTCGGGAAGGAGGGGACCTCTGCCTGACGTCAGGAGGGGTGGTGCCTCCTCCCCGAACCTACAGAGGCTGTGATTGGCTGACGAACGCCGCTCAGCCAATTACAGCCACTGTAATGTTCCAGCCATTGAAAATGGCTGGAACATTGAAATCCAGCCCTGATCAGTGCTGCTGTAGCACTGGCCATTGGCTGGAGCTGGGTGATCGATGCTTCACCCGCCCCCAGCTCTGATTGGAGAGACCGGTCTTGTGACCGCTCTCTCCAATCAATGTGGATCTGCGGCCTGTGACCGTCCCTGGAAGCCGAGGAGAGCGGTAAGTTGTTGTCCCCGCCGCCCGCCCCTGTCCCCGATCGCCCCGCCGCCCGCCCCTGTCCCCGATCGCCCCGCCGCTGCTCCCGCTTCACCGCCGCTGTCTCCGATCGCCCCGCCGCTGCTCCCGCTTCACCGCCGTCCCCGCCGCCATGCTCCCGCTTCACCGCCGTCCCCGCCGCCATGCTCCCGCTGCACCGCTGTCTCCGCCGCCGCTCCCGATCCACCGCCATCCCCGCCGCCATGCTCCCGCTCCACCGCCGTCCCCGCCGCCATGCTCCCGCTGCACCGCTGTCTCCGCCGCCGCTCCCGATCCACCGCCGTCCCCGCCGCCATGCTCCCGCTGCACCGCCGTCTCCGCCGCCGCTCCCGATCCACCGCCATCCCCGCCGCCATGCTCCCGCTCCACCGCCGTCCCCGCCGCCATGCTCCCGCTGCACCGCTGTCTCCGCCGCCGCTCCCGATCCACCGCCGTCCCCGCCGCCATGCTCCCGCTGCACCGCCGTCTCCGCCGCCGCTCCCGATCCACCGCCATCCCCACCGCCATGCTCCCGCTGCACCGCTGTCTCCGCCGCCGCTCCCGATCCACCGCCGTCCCCGCCGCCATGCTCCCGCTCCACCGCCGTCCCCGCCGCCATGCTCCCGCTGCACCGCTGTCTCCGCCGCCGCTCCCGATCCACCGCCGTCCCCGCCGCCATGCTCCCGATCCGCCGCCGCTCCCGATCCACCGCCGTCCCCGCCGCCGCTCCCGATCCACCGCCGTCCCCGCCGCCATGCTCGCCACTGTCCCCGCCGCCGTCGCACCCACCTTTTTCAGCCGCTGCTGCCCCCGATCGGCGGCGGCCGCCGCCTCCTTCATCGGCTGCCCCTTCTCCATCGCTACACCACCTATCCCTCCATGTGCTGCAAGCCACCCTCCCCCCACGTGGGGGGAGGGTGGCTGGCTTGCAGCACATGTGGGGGGAGGGTGGCTGGCTTGCAGCACATGTGGGGGGAGGGTGGCTGGCTTGCAGCACATGTGGGGGGAGGGTGGCTGGCTTGCAGCACATGTGGGGGGAGGGTGGCTGGCTTGCAGCACATGTGCTGCAAGCCACCCTCCCCCTACATGTGCTGCAAGCCACCCTCCCTCCCTCTACATGTGCTGCAAGCCCCCCTCCCTCCCTCTACATGTGCTGCAAGCCCCCCTCCCTCCCCCTACATGTGCTGCAAGCCCCCCTCCCTCCCCCTACATGTGCTGCAAGCCCCCCTCCCTCCCCCTACATGTGCTGCAAGCCCCCCTCCCTCCCCCTACATGTGCTGCAAGCCCCCCTCCCTCCCCCTACATGTGCTGCAAGCCCCCCTCCCTCCCTCTACATGTGCTGCAAGCCCCCCTCCCTCCCCCTACATGTACTGCAAGCCCCCCTCCCTCCCCCTACATGTGCTGCAAGCCCCCCTCCCTCCCCCTACATGTGCTGCAAGCCTCCCTCCCTCCCCCTACATGTGCTGCAAGCCCCCCTCCCTCCCCCTACATGTGCTGCAAGCCCCCCTCCCTCCCCCTACATGTGCTGCAAGCCTCCCTCCCTCCCCCTACATGTGCTGCAAGCCTCCCTCCCTCCCCCTACATGTGCTGCAAGCCTCCCTCCCTCCCCCTACATGTGCTGCAAGCCCCCCTCCCTCCCCCTACATGTGCTGCAAGCCCCCCTCCCTCCCCCTACATGTGCTGCAAGCCCCCCTCCCTTCCCCTACATGTGCCATCTCTCTCTCCCATCAGACTCTGCCCCCCTCCCCGATCTGCTGCCTGCTCTCTCCCATTTTCCATCTACTGCCCCCTCTCACCCTCCTCGATCTGTTGCCTCCTTCATCTGCTGCCTCTTCTGTCTGCTGTGATCCTGCTGCCTAGATCCATCCTGTAAGGTAGGTATCCCCATCGTACCCCCCCCCCATCCTCTGCCGCTCCTCCATCCGCTGCGCCATTTCCCATCATCCATCCGCTGCGCCCTTTCCCATCCTCTGCCGCTCCTCCATCCGCTGCGCCCTTTCCCATCCTCTGCCGCTCCTCCATCCGCTGCGCCCTTTCCCATCTTCCATCCGCTGCGCCCTTTCTCATCTGCCGCCCCGCCCTCTCGCATCGCATTATCCAGCGCAGTTGCTCGCTTCCAGACTGCAGTGGATGATGCGATGCGAGACTCGTGCATTGCTCTCACGTTTGGCACTGGTCTTGGCAGGCGCTCATTTTTTTTTTTTTTTTCTACTGATGTCTGTATTTTTTATTTCGCCAAACTAATTTTTTTTGTATGGGGGGGGGTCTAGTTTCCAAAATGAGATCACATGTGGGGGAGCTCCATTGTTTAGGCACCTCAGGGGGTCTCCAAATGAAACATGGCGTCTGCTAATAATTCCAATCAATTTTACTGTGAAATGGCGCTCCTTCTCTTCTGAGCCCCGCCGTACGCCCAAACAATTGATTTCCACCACATATGAGGTATCTGCGTACTCAGGAGAAATTGCACAATACATTTTATGGTGCATTTTTTCCTGATACCCTTGTGGAAAAAAAGCTACCTGTTTGAAAAAACAATTTTGTGGTAAAAAAAATAAAATATTTTCACGGCTCAACATTACAAACGTTTGTGAAGCCTCCAGGGGTTCAAAGTGCTCCCTAAACAGCTAGATAAATTCCATGAGGGGTCTAGTTTCCAAAATGGGGTCAATTGTGGGGGAGCTCCATTGTTTAGGTACTTCAGGGGGTCTCCAAACGCAACATAGCGTCCGCTAATAATTCCAACCAATTTTGCTGTGAAATGGCGCTCCTTGCCTTCCGAGTCCTGCCGTGCGCCCAAACATTTGATTTCCACCACATATGGGGTATCTGCGTACTCAGGAGAAAATGCACAATACATTTTATGGTGCATTTTTTCCTGATACCCTTGTGATAAAAAAAGCTACCTGGTTGAAGCAACAGTTTTGTGGTAAAAAAAAATTTTTTTCTTTTCACGGCTCAACGTTATAAACTTCTGTGAAGCCCCCAGGGGTTCAAAGTGCACATAAAACATCTAGAAAAAATATTTGAGGGCTCTAGTTTCCAAAATGGGGTCACTTATGGGGGAGCTCCATTGTTTAGGCACCTCGGGGAGTCTTCAAACCCGACATGGCGTCTGCTAATGAGTGCAGCTAATTTTGCACTCAAAAATTCAAATGGCGCTCCTTGCCTTCCGAGTCCTGCTGTGTGCCCAAACATTTGATTACCACCACATATGGGGTATCTGCGTACTCAGGAGAAAATGCACGATACATTTTATGATGCATTTTTCCTGATACCCTTGTGAAAATACTAATTTTTATGGCTAAAGTAACATTTTTGTGTTAAAAAAGTAAAATTTTCATTTTTTCGTCTACATTGCTTTGGTTGCTGTGAAGCTCCTAAAGGGTTAATAAACTTCTTGGATGTGGTTTTGAGCAGAGTGAGGGGTGCAGATTTTAGAATTGGGTCACTTTTGGGTATTTTCTGTCGCCTAGGTTTCTCAAATCACTCCAAATGTGATGTGGTACCTAAAAAATTTTTTTTTGTAAATTTTGTTGGAAAAATGAGAAATTGGTGATGAACTTTGAACCCTTCTAACTTCCTAACGGAATTTTTTTTTTTTTCAAAAATTGCGCTGGTGTAAAGTAGACATGTGGGAAATGTTATTTAGTAACTTTTTTGTGTGACATATCTCTCAGATTTATGGGCAGAAAATTTCAAATTTTGAAAATTGCAAAATTTTCAAAATTTTCGCCAAATTTCCGAAATTTTCACAAATAAACGCAAAACATATCTGCCTAAATTTACCACTGACATGAAGTACAATATGTCACGAAAAAACAATCTCAGAATCGCCAGGATCCGTTGAAGTGTTCCAGAGTTATAACCTGTCAAAGTGACACTGGTCAAAATTGCAAAAAATGGCCGGGTCTTTAAGGTGAAAACAGGCTGGGGGCTGAAGGGGTTAATATATAAGTCTATGGCTACAGTCACATGATTAGAGTCTGTTATTCGAGGGATCAATTATGTAAATGATACTTTGATTAAGCTCTGATCAGAAATTGATCCAAGCGTCTACTTACTGTGTTCTGATTCTCTGATGAGAGAATCGGAGCACACTGTGAGGAGAAGATGGAGAACAAAATTTATACATCTTCTCCACTTTGTGAGTTTGCAGAAATTGGACTACGCTTGGATGTCATCCGAGTGCAGTCCTATGTTTTCCAGACACCAATAAACTTGCATGGGTGATTGGCATTCCTTTTGCGGTGCAAATTGTAACATGCTGCCATTTTTTTTTTCATGCCAATTCGGGGGTCAAAGAGGGTGGGGTTTTTTTGCATTTTAGTTCGAATAATGTTTTTTTGGTCTTTATGTTTATTTATTTTCACTTACAGTACATATTAGTAATGGTGTGGTCTGATAGACCCTATCCATTACTAATTTAGGGTTTAGTGGCAGCTGTGAGCTGTTATTAACCCCTTATTACCTTGAATGTCATTGCACCAGGGAAATTCTAATGATCTAATGGATGCGACAATCCTGGGAGGCTGCTGGCTGCTATTTTTAAGCTGAAGGGGTCTAATAAGCATGGGTCTCCCAAACCTGAGAATACTAGCTCCCAGCTGTCAGCTTTATCATGAATGGGCATCAAAGTTGTGGGGGCTCGCATGACAGATTTTTAAAATGATTAATTTCAATAATTATTATAAAAAAGCCGCATGAAGTCCTTTTTATTTTGATACACAGCCAAGATAAGCGCACAGCTGGGGGTTGCAGTATGCTTTATCTGTGCTGGGTATCAGCAATACAGTCATGTGAAAAAGTTTGGGCACCCCTATTAATGTTAACCTTTTTTCTTTATAACAAATTGGGTTTTTGCAACAGCTATTTCAGTTTCATGTATCTAATAACTGATGGACTGAGTAATATTTCTGGATTGAAATGAGGTTTATTGTACTAACAGAAAATGTGCAATCTGCATTTAAACAAAATTTGACTGGTGCAAAAGTATGGGCACCCTTATCAATTTCTTGTTTTGAACACTCCTAACTACTTTTTACTGACTTACTAAAGCACTAAATTGGTTTTGTAACCTCATTGAGCTTTGAACTTCATAGGCAGGTGTATCCAATCATGAGAAAAGGTATTTAAGGTGGCCACTTGCAAGTTGTTCTCCTATTTAAATCTCCTATGAAGAGTGGCATAATGGGCTCTCAAATGATCTGAAAACAAAGATTATTCAACATAGTTGTTCAGGGGAAGGATACAAAAAATTGTCTCAGAGATTTAAACTGTCAGTTTCCACTGTGAGGAACATAGTAAGGAAATGGAAGAACACAGGTACAGTTCTTGTTAAGCCCAGAAGTGGCAGGCCAAGAAAAATATCAGAAAGGCAGCGAAGAAGAATGGTGAGAACAGTTAAGGACAATCCACAGACCACCTCCAAAGACCTGCAGCTTCATCTTGCTGCAAATTATGTCAATGTGCATCGGTCAACAATACAGCGCACGTTGCACAGGGAGAAGCTGTATGGGAGAGTGATGCGAAAGAAGCCGTTTCTGCAAGCACGCCACAAACAGAGTCGCCTGAGGTATGCAAAAGCACATTTGGACAAGCCAGTTACATTTTGGAAGAAGGTCCTGTGGACTGACAAAACAAAGATTGAGTTGTTTGGTCATACAAAAAGGCGTTATGCATGGGGGCAAAAAAACACGGCATTCCAGGAAAAGCACTTGCTACCCACAGTAAAATTTGGTGCAGGTGCCATCATGCTTTGGGGCTGTCTGGCCAATGCCCGCACCGGGAATCTTGTTAAAGTTGAGGGTTGCATGGATTCAACTGAGTATCAGCAGATTCTTGACAATAATGTGCAAGAATCAGTGACGAAGTTGAAGTTACGCAGGGGATGGATATTTCAGCAAGACAATGATCCAAAACACCGCTCCAAATCTACTCAGGCATTCATGCAGAGGACCAATTACAATGTTCTGCAATGGCCATCCCAGTCCCCAGACCTGAATATCATTGAAAATCTGTGGGATGATTTGAAGCGTGCTGTCCATGCTCGGCGACCATCAAACTTAACTGAACTGGAATTTTGTAAACAGGAATGGTCAAATATACCTTCATCCAGGATCCAGGAACTCATTAAAAGCTACAGGAAGCGACTAGAGGCTGTGATTTTTGTAAAAGGAGGATCTACAAAATATTAATGTCACTTTTATGTTGAGGTGCCTATACTTTTGCACCGGTCAAATTTTGTTTAAATGCGGATTGCACATTTTCTGTTAGTTTAATAAACCTCATTTCAATCCAGAAATATTACTCAGTCCATCAGTTATTAGATATATGAAACTGAAATAGCTGTTGCAAAAACCCAATTTGTTATAAAGAAAAAAGGTTAACATTAATAGGGGGGCCCAAACTTTTTCATATGACTGTATAGACGCACACACAGCGCCTCTGATTGAAAGCAACAAAAAGGAGACAGTTGCACTCTGTAGTGCTAAGATATGTGGAAAAATGAATATGGGAATATAGACATGAAAAAACATGTAAAAATTGAGATACTTAGAACACAAAATTGGCCAGTTTATTGTGAGCCCAACAGCTAGCGGCAAGGCGACCTCATTTTTGTTGGGTCTCTATCAAACTTATGCCTCTCTTTGGGTTAAAAAACCTACAATTATGGGAGAACAGAAACCTACAAAAGGAGAATTAAAATTGCCTGTATTCCCATATTCATTGTTCCCTCCTGCAGCAAGACAACCCCACAACTTGATGCTGCCACCCTGTGTTTCACAGTTGGGATGGTGTTCTTAGGCTTCAAAGCTTTTCCCTTTTTGGTCCAAATATAATGATGGTCGTTATGGCCAAATAGTTCAATTTTAATTCCGTCATACCACAGGACATGGTTCAAAAAATTAAGGTATTTGTTCCTGTGTGCATTTGCAAACATTAATATGTTTTCTTATGTTTCTTTTGGAGTAATGGCTTCTTCCTGGCAGAGGGGCCTTTCAGCCCATGATGATACAGTACTCGTTTCACTGTGGATAATGACACAATCTTACCAGCTTCCGCCAGCATCTTCCCAAGGTCTCTTGCTTTTGTACTTAGGTTGATATGAACATGTCTGACCAAAGCACATTCATCTCTGGTACTCAGAACCCATCTCCTTCCTTAACGGTCTGATGGCTGGGCATTCACATCTTGTTTGTATACTTGCATATAATTATTTGTACAGATGAACGAGGCATCTTCAGGTATCTGTAAATTGCACCCAAGGATGAACCAGACTTGTGCAATGCCACAATTCTCTTCCTGAGATCTTGGCTGTTTACTTTTTACTTTCCCATGATGATACACAAATAAGCAGTGTGTTTCAGGTGTGCATTAAAATACATCCACAGGTGAGTCTCTAATTAACTCAGATGTTGCCAATAAACCTATCAGAAGCTTCCAAAGACATGACATCATCATATGGGCTGTCCCATATTGTTTAAAGGCATAGTACTCTTAAGGCCCCATTACACGCAAAGACATCACTAACGAGATATCGCTGAGATCACGGAATTTGTGACGCACATCTGGCCTTCTTAGCGGTGTCGTTGCATGTGACACTTATAAGCGACCGCTAACGATCCCAAATACTCACAAAATCGTTGATTGTTGACACGTCGTTTATTTTCCAAATATCGTTGCTCGCTCTGTACGTAGGTTGTTCGTCGTTCCTGAGGCAGCACACATCGCTACGTGTGACACCCCGGGAACGAGGAACAACAGCGTTCCTGCGTCCTCCGGCAACGAGGTGCGAGGGACGTTCATGCGGCTGTTCTCCGCCTCTCCGCTTCTATTGCTGGCCTGCTTTGCGACGTTGCTGTGATGCTGCACGAACCTCCCCCTTAACAAAGAGTTTGTTCGCCGGTCACAGCGACGTAGTTAGGAAGGTAAGTTCGTTTGACGCGTACCTGCGATATTATTCACCACGGGCAGTGATTTCCCCGTGATGCACAAACGATGGGGGCGGGTGCAATCACCCAAATAAGCAGTGTTTGCAGAAAGTAGCAAAAATGCCTTAAAACATTCTCTCTCTTTCATTATTCTGGCATTTGGCAAATAGAAATAATTTTGGTTCCTAATTGACCCAAAACGGGAAAGATTTATTATGATTTCATATCAGATAGTGAGAAAAACCTGCAGATGTGTCTTTTTAGATAGTGTCTTAGATAGTGTCTTTTTAGATAGATTGTTTCAACTGCACATATATGTGTGTGTGTGTGTGTATATATCTATATATATATATATATATATATATATATATCTATATATATATATATATATATATATATATATATATATTTATATATATTTTTTTATTTTATTTTTTTCCTTTATCATATTCTTATATGGATTGTCAGTCAGGCATGTACTTAATGAATAAGAGCATTTTGCCATTTACACAGAGCTCTTTAATAACAGGCATCGGCCTGGCATTATTTCACGTAATGTTCATTGATTGTGTCATTTTGAAATGCCCCATTATCGTTGCCTGGGATTATTTTCTATTTTGTGAGGCAGCCTTGTGAAAGAAAATCATTTTAATAATATTCCAACACTTAGGCTTTGTGTACTCTGAAGCCCGCTCTCTGTATTACCATTCCTCCAGATATTTATGGGATTTCATTTAAAAAATGTTTTTAATTAGCACAAGCATGCCACTGGGATTAGTGTGATGCCAAAACTAAAGGAGTACACTCCGGGTGAACGTAAAATGTGCTTTTATAAGATTTATGCCTATTATTATTAAAAAATATGACTTGTTTGTTTAAGACTCCCTCAATCCCCCTTTTTTTCTTGTGGTCTTTTTGAATATTTTCTGTT
Organism: Anomaloglossus baeobatrachus; assembly: GCF_048569485.1. Lineage (NCBI taxonomy): Eukaryota > Metazoa > Chordata > Amphibia > Anura > Aromobatidae > Anomaloglossus > Anomaloglossus baeobatrachus. Next base: position 47,348,061 of record NC_134355.1, read on the forward strand.
CTGAGCTATTTCGGTCACACAGAGGATCCATTTTCAGTACAAAGCATTCTGTTATATTTATGTTTCTTCTATTTTGCTTTAGTTATAATGACATTGAGTGACACTTTATTTTATTTTAATTCTTTATTTCACATTTTATTGATTAAAACATTTTTTTTTTCTGTGCTAAAATACCCACATTTTCTCCAGATTTGTGAAATTCTTGTCAGATGTTTATTTTGGTTATTTTTTTCCTAGGAACATAGATTGTAATCACCTACATCAGTCTTCGACCTAAGAACGGGGTCGCAATTTGGAGCCTTCATGAAGATAATCGGGTCCCGTAGCAAAAATAAAATATTAACCTTGTTAGGCGCCTGTTGACATCACCACACCTTCAAACACTTGAGATGCTTCTTTCTTAACCACCCCATATCTTTTTTCAAGATGCTTGGGATAATGGTTCCCTCACAACCTTTTGTCATAATTTTGTAGGGCCAGTGGAGGTCATGACTAAAGAGGATTAGGCTAAAAGTACCAATACTCAATAGAGCAAAGTCCACTGAACCTGACCTATCTCAAGATTGGGGGGAACAGTTGACTATCTTATCTACATGGGGTCTTCTGACTCTCCTCCAACAGATGATTCTGGGAGAAAAGAAGGTGGATCATGTTGAAATTTCACTTTTGTTCTCTGTCGAGATAAGCCATTGACTAAGCAGCCTAATTACTGTCAGGCTTCCACCAGGGGGCGCAGAAGCAGAATGGAGATAGAACTCCAAAGAGCAGTTAGACTAAAGCCCACAAGGGGGCACACGTATCAGTGAAAGGGTGGTCAGCAATCCTAACTCTTAACCAGGAAGTCACGTCTGAACAAGGGCGTGAACAAGCCGTAAACAGGTGGAAGCATGAGGGACAGGAGCCAAAATGTCAAAAGCCAAAAAGGGAAGCAGAGCTGTGGTCAGGAAACAGAGCTGTGGTCAGGAAACATTACAAAGGTCAGAGGCCGGGAGAGCAAGTAAGTACAAAAGAGGGGGAGGGGACCGAGACACAGAATGGGACAGGGGTCTGGGAGACAGGGTAGACAAACAGTACGAGAGAATTGGATGTCAGGGAGAGGTAAGCTGGGTAGTGGGATGGATCAGGTCTAACTCACAAGAACTAGTTGTGCACGTTGCAGAGCAGAAACTATTACTGGTGGAGTTCCAGAGGTTTCCACACCATAATAAAACAGCAAGGGTCCTGGAATGAGGCACAACATAACAGACCCCTCCCACCCGACTTAACCCCGTCAGTGTCAAACTACAGTCATGACAATTACCGTTCCCCCTTGAAAACATATACATGTTCAACTGAACTGAGCATGCATATCTATGGAGTTGGCATGGGGAAAAAGAAGTTGGCAGGTGTATGGGAGCAATGGTTGATCATGTTGAATTTCTCTGCCTAATGTTTTGTTTTCATTGGTGATCAGCCACTGCCCGATCAGCGTACTCATCTTTCACCATTGATAACACATGCACGCTCGACTGAACTGGCTTGCATTTCAATAGAGTGTGAGGGGACAGAAAAATGGGTGTTGGCAAAATGAGCCTTTGGCTGACAACTATTGCTGATGTATGTGCCTAGTCTTAGCCCATACGTCCTCAGTCACAATCTTACATAATGGACTATAATGATTCCTAAAGACAGAAATAAAAATAGAATTTTGAAACTACTGAATTTAGATTGTAAAAGATCATATTAAGGAGAAGATATTTTACTTTAAAACACATTTAATGTAAAATTCACAAACAAATCATCTGCCCATGACTGTTAACCAGGCACGTCCCGCTGTCAATCTTTAACATGCGTCGGCGAGGGGAGCATCATTCCATGATCCATGATGGGATTGCGGGGTGCAGATGGGTTATGATAGCTGGGGGTCAGCTAGGTGATAACTCCTGTGTCTGTCATGTCGATCCTCCTGTGAATGCCGGCTACAAGCTGCCATTCATAGGAGACCGTGATTTTTGCTGTACAGAGCAGGGCTGATGCTGATGCTAATGCTGACACTGATGCTAATGCTGATGCTGACACTGATGCTAATGCTGATGAGATGCTGACGCTGATGCTGATGCTGATGCTGACGCTGACGCTAATGCTAATGCTGATGCTGACGCTGATGCTAATGGTGATGCTTATGCTGATGCTGATGCTAACGCTGATGCTAATGCTGATAACTCCTGTGTCTGTCATGTCGATCCTCCTGTGAATGCCGGCTACAAGCTGCCATTCATAGGAGGTCGTGATTTCTGCTGTACAGAGTAGGGCTAATGCTGATGCAGATGCTAATGCTGATGCTAATGCTGATGCTAATGCTGACGCTGATGCTAATGGTGATGCTAATACTGATGCTGACACTGATGCTAATGCTGATGAGATGCTGACGCTGATGCTGAAGCTGATGCAAATGGTGATGCTTATGCAGATGCTGATAGTAACGCTGATCTTAATGCTGACACTGATGCTGATGCTAATGCTGATGCTAACGGTGATGCTTACACTGATGCTAATGCTGACGCTAATACTGATGTACTGCACTGTATAGCAGAAGAGATTGGATGATCGCAGCTTCAAGTCACTAGTAAATATAATAAAAGTAAAAATTAAAAAAAAATATGAAAAAAATAAAAAAAACCCACAAGAGTTCAAATCACTCTCCATTTGCCTTGTTGAAAATAAAACAAAAAAAAAAATAAAAAAACACATATTTGGTATCGCGCATTCAGAAACGTCCGAGCTATCAAAATAAAAATGAATTAATCGGACTGGTAAACAGGATAACAATTTTTTTTTTAAAAAAGCCAGAGTTACAATTTTTTTGCTGCCTCAACATTGCAATAAAATATAATAGGAAGAGATCAAAACATTTTATCTATCCCAAAATGGTATTATTAAAATAGTCAGCTGAGGGCACAAAAAAGAAGTCATCACACAGCCCAAGATCCTGAAAAATAAAACCGTTATGGTTCTCAAAAAATGGCACCAAAAGCAAATTTTTTTTTTTATTTTTTACAAACTTTTGATTTTTTTTATACTTTTTAAATAAAAAAACTATACATGTTTGGTATCTATGTACTCATACTAACCTGGAGAATCTGTTTTACCATAGAATGTTAGAATTGCACTTTGTTTTGCAATTTCAATTTTTTTTTCTGTTTTCCAGTAAAATAAATGGTGTCATTCAAAAGTACAAAAACAAGCCCTCGTATGGCAAACTATACATGTTTGGTATTTATGTACTTGTACAAACCTGGACAATCAGTTTTATTTACCATATAGAGAACATGGTAAATAAAAAAAACAATGTGGAATTGCACTTTTTGTTTGCAAATTCACAGCACTTGCAATTTGTTTTCCCGTTTTCCAGTGAAATGAATGGTGTCATTCAAAAGTACAAAAACAAGCCCTTGTATGGCAAACTATACATATTTGGTATCTGTGTACTCGTACTAACCTGGAGAATCAGCTTTATTTACCATACAGAGAACATGATAAATACAAAAAATACATTGTGGAATTGTACTTTTTATTTTGCAATTTCACCGCACTTTGAATTTTTTCCCGTTTTCCAGTAAAATAAATGGTGTCATTCAAAAGTACAAAAACAAGCCCTCATATGGCAAATTATACAGGTTTGGTATCTATGTACTAGTACTAACCTGGAGAATTAGTTTTATTTACCATATAGAGAACATGTTAATAAAAAAAAACATTGTGGAATTGTACTTTTTTTGCAAATTCACCGCACATGCAATTTTTTTTTACCTCTTTCCAGTAAAATAAATGGTGTCATTCAAAAGTACAAAAACAAGCCCTCGTATGGTAAATTATACATGTTTGATATCTATGTTCTTGTACTAACCTGGAGAATCAGTTTTATTTACCATATAGAGAACATGTTAATAAAAAAAACATTGTGGATTTGCACTTTTTTTTGCAAATTCACCGCACATGCAATTTTTTTCCCGTTTTCCAGTAAAATAAATGGTGTCATTCAAAAGTACAAAAACAAGCCGTCATATGGCAAACTATACATGTTTGGTATCTATGTACTCGTACTAACCTGGAGAATCAGTTCTATTTAACATACAGAGAACATGATAAATAAAAAAAATACATTGTGGAATTGCACTTTTTTTTTGCAAATTTACTGCACTTGCAATTTTTTTTCCCGCTTTCCAGTAAAATAAATGGTGTCATTCAAAAGTACTAAAACAAGCCCTCGTATGGCAAATTATACATGCTTGGTATCTATGTACTCGTACTAACCTAGAGAATCAGTTTTATTTACCATAGAGTGAACATGGTAAATAAAAAAACAAAAACATGGTGAATTAAAAAAAAAAAAAATTTCGCCACACTTGCAATTTGTGAAAGTGAATTGAATGGTGTCATTCAAAAGTACAACTCGTTACACCAAAACTAATCTCTCATATGGCTATAATAACTGAAAAATAAAAAAAAAAGTTATGGCTCTCGGAAGAAGGGTTGGAAAAAACTCTGTGGAAAATTGCAAGGTGGTGAAAGGGTGAAACAGTTGGTAATTTTTGGACGACTCATTAATTTTAAAGGGGCAGTGGAGAAATCGTGCGTAAAAATAAACCGAGTGCTGTTACAGCACTGCTACATCAGTATGGAGGACAGAATGCTGGAAACGGATTTTAAAATCTGGTGACAACAGAAAGTCTCACTTTGTCACGAGACAGCTCAACCCGCAAGAAGTTAATACCGTATGTGGCAGGACTGTATAAGCCTCTTTCAGCAGTTCTGCGGTTGATAAAAGTTTTCTCTGCTGCCAGTTCAATGTCTGACACCAATTTTAATAGAACATAAACTGAATGCTCCGGAGCCGATGTTTCCCAGCTTTGCATATTGCCATAATTTTAAAGGAATCCCGCTGTCCCCTCCAGGACCACAGATGATTGCTGTGTTTATTTGTTCTCACTTTCCTTCCTGTTGCAGTAAGAATGATTGACAGCTGTACAATGTGATTTCCGTGCTCTCGAAAGCTGGGGAGATTTTCCTGTATTTATGCTTGTTTTTTCTATGTCACGTTTCATTGGGTCTCAAATCTTTACACCGTCTCTCTAATGTCTCCTCGGAATTTAGTAGCTTGCAATGTAAAAACAAAAGGAGAAAAAATAAATACAACTAAACCGCAGTCCTAATATTGGTGCCGTAATGATTTTAATAGCACTTACTCAAGGGGTAAAGGGGTAAAAAAAAAGTTACTAAAATTGAAGTAGTAAAATTAGGGAAAAGTTTAAAGCAGAAGTTCTTAGTCACCATTTGTGGAATAAATGTGCATGAAAATTTACCAACTTTGTAATAACAATATCTTATACTGATCCCGAGTAAAGGGTACTTTACACGCTGCGATATCGGTACCGATATCACTAGCGAGCGTTTCCGCCCTCGTCGGTTGTGCGACATGGGCAAATCGCTGCCCGTGGCGCACAACATCGTTTACACCCGTCACACGGTCTTACCTTCCCTGCGACGTCGCTCTGGCCGGCGATCCGCCTCCTTTCTAAGGGGGGCGGGTCGTGCGGTGTCACAGCGACATCACACGGCAGTCGTCCAATAGAAGCGGAGGGGCGGAGATGAGCGGGACGTAACATCCCGCCCACCTCCTTCATTCCTCATTGCCGGTGGACGCAGGTAAGGAGATGTTCCTCGCTCATGCGGTGTCACACATAGCGATGTATTCTGCCGCAGGAACGAGGAACAACATCGTACCTGCAGCAGCAACGATATTTTGAAAAGGAGCGACGTGTCACCGATCAACAATTTTGAACGTTTTTGCGATCGTTGATCGTTGCTCCTTTGTGTCACACGCTGCGATGTCTCTAACGGCACCGGATGTGCGTCCCTAACGACGTGACCCCGACGATATATCGTTAGCGATGTCGCAGCATGTAAAGCACCCTTTACTGTCTGTGTTACTGACTAGAGCTGCATTCACAGTTCTGCCAAATTCAATGCGGTAACCTTCCACAGTAATCTGAAGATAAAATAAATAAGTGATATCCTGTTTTATAGGAACAGAGATAAACTGGGTTGAAGAGTAGAATTGTGATTGCTGCTCTGGAGTATGGCACAGGCTGGAACTCCAGATCAGTACAGGATAAGTAATGTAATGTAATGTACACACTAAATGCACCAGCAGAATAGTGAGTGCAGCTCTGGAGTATAATACATGATATAACTCCGGATCAGTAAAGGATAAGTAATGTAATGTATATACAAAGTGACTGCACCAGCAGAATAGTGAGTGCAGCTCTGGGGTATAATGCAGGATGTAACTCAGAATCAGTACAGGATAAGTAATATAATATGTGTATACAGTGAATGCCCCAACACAAAAGTGAGCGCAACTCTGCAATATAATACAGGAAGTAAGTCAGGATCAGTACAGGATAAGTAATGTAATGTATGTAAACAGTGACTCCACCAGCAGAATAGTGAGTGCAGCTCTGGAGTATAATACAGGATGTAACTCAGGATCAGTACAGGATCAGTAATGTAATGTATGTACACAGTGACTGCACCAGCAGAATAGTGAGTGCAGCTCTGGAGTATAATACAAACAAGATGTACCTCAGGATCATTACAGGATCAGCAATGTAATGTATGTACACAGTGACTGAACCAACAGAATAGTGAGTGCAGCTCTGGAGTATAATACAGGATGTAACTCAGGATCAGTACAGGATCAGTAATGTAATGTATGTACACAGTGACTGCACCAGCAGAATAGTGAGTGCAGCTCTGGAGTATAATACAAGATGTACCTCAGGATCATTACAGGATCAGCAATGTAATGTATGTACACAGTGACTGAACCAACAGAATAGTGAGTGCAGCTCTGGAGTATAATACAAGATGTATCTCAGGATCAGTACAGGATCAGCAATGTAATGTATGTACACAGTGGCTGCGCCAACAGAATAGTGAGTGCAGCTCTGGAGTATAATACAAGATGTATCTCAGGATCAGTACAGGATCAGCAATGTAATGTATGTACACAGTGACTGAACCAACAGAATAGTGAGTGCAGCTCTGGAGTATAATACAAGATGTATCTCAGGATCAGTACAGGATCAGCAATGTAATGTATGTACACAGTGGCTGCGCCAGCAGAATAGTGAGTGCAGCTCTGGAGTATAATACAGGATGTATCTCAGGATCAGCACAGGATAAGTAATGTAATGTACTGTATATACACAGTGACTGTACCAGCAGAATAGTGAGTGCAGCTCTGGAGTATAATGCAGTGCAGTAACAGAACACTGGATTAATGCAATTTAAGTAATAAAAGGCGGACGTTACGTGTATTGTTTTGTTTACAACACTTCCCTATGGATTATACAGTATATGCATATCCGTGGTATTCATAAGAGCCTTCTGTAAGAAGTCTATCTTAAAAAAAATACTAAATTGTGATGTGTACACAGCCTAAAGACCTCCATACACATTAAAGTCAGCCAAACCTGCCGATATCATCTGAATCTATCAAGCATCACCTGACATGATGTCAAGGGAGAGAAAGACTCAGGATGTTGAATTTCAATGGCTGATTCTTGTGTTATCCATTGAGAGTCCTCTGGCAGCGGCTTTCTCATAGTGAATGCAAGAATAGATGAGATGAGCTACTGCCTGACGTGAGGCATGATGGTGTCCTCCCTACTAATTTCTTGTTCGAATCACATGGCGTTGGTCCCGCATGTCCGTAAGGAGGAACTAAAAGGCGGTAGCAGGATGGGTTCTCCCCCAATTGCAGGACCAGACCCAGGAAAAAAATGGATGCTTGTGCATAGCGACCGGCAAGTGGCAAGCAGTGTGGACGATGTTCCTAATGGCGAGTGGATCCCCCGTTTGTCCAGAGCTCCAGGTGCGCTGGGTGATGATGCCGGCCCTCCTTTTATAAAATTAAAATTTAAAAATCAACTTTAGCATGGAAAATCTTTATACTAGCCTTGGATGAGTAAAAAAAGAAAATGAATGGGAAAAAAATATTCCTGTAATGATTTTTTGTTCATCCGCTTTTATTTGAAACAAGCCATGACTGTCTTTGGTATGGGCGGCTTGTAATGAATATATATATATAAATATTCGGAAAGCCACTTCAAGGTCTTCACATAGAAGCCGCTCAGTCATAATAACAGTGCACAAGTCATCAGGAAAGCTGAGGATAAGAAAAAATAATTAAGTTACATAGATTCATGTGGAAATACCATCCTCTGATGTTTTAATAGTCTGTTTTTTTAATATGAAGGTTTGCTACTGTGGGTTACGGAAAGTGAAAACTTTCCTTTTTTTTTGTCCTCATCTGCATTACATACACTGAAATACTTCATTTGTACAACTCGAGGCCGTAGCGCCACACGCCTTCACAAAATCAGCAAATTTGCAAAATTTAGTGGTGTCGGGGGTGTATTTTTTAGCTTGCTTCTGCCACACAAGAACATCTGCGTATATTTAATTCATAACCATCAAGAGGATATGAATAATTTTAAGAATATAAAATATTTGATGCTGTAACCACCAAATTTGACCATGTATATTATTTCATATTTGAGACTTTAGTAGATGGCAACTGTGAAACATTCTATGGTGTCCTGATTTTGGTCATGCAGAATGGCAGACATATGAGTCAAATCAGAATTTAAATACTTGATTTATCTAGAGTAAAGGCTACTTTACACACTGTGATATCGGTCCCGATATCGCTAGTGTGGGTACCCGCCCCCATCTGTTGCGCGACACGGGCAAATCGCTGCCCGTGCCGCACAACAGCCGTCACACATACATACCTGTCCGGCGACGTCACTGTGACGGGCGAACCGCCTCCTTTCTAAGGGGGCGGTCCGTGCGGCGTCACAGTGACGTCACTGAACCGCCGCCCAATAGCATCGGAGGGGCGGAGCTGAGCGGGACGTAACATCCCGCCCACCTCCTTCCTTCCGCATAGCGGCTGGGAGGCAGGTAAGGGGAGCTTCCTCGTTCCTGCGGCATCACACGCAGCGATGTGTGCTGCCGCAGGAATGAGGAACAACCTCGTTACTGCTGCAGTAACGAGATTTGAGAATGGACCCCCATGTCGCCGATTAGCGATTTTGCACGTTTTTGCAACGATGCAAAATCGCTTATCGGTGTCACACGCAACGGCATCGCTAATGCGGCCGGATGTGCGTCACGAATTCCGTGACCCCAACGACTCCGCATTAGCGATGTCGTAGCGTGTAAAGCCCGCTTTAGAGTTAAGGTTTTTTTTTTCATTTTTGTGATTTAATAAATTATTTTAAAGAATTTGAGACAATTAATTAATTATAATAATGGAAATAATCATTCCGCTATTTATCTAGATCAAAATACGCCATTGATTTTCTTGTGAGAGGTTGAACTAAAATAACAAATTAAATACTTATCGTATTTTTCGAATTATAAGACACATTTTTCCTTCCAAAAATTTGGAAGGAAAATGGGGGGTGGGTCTTATAAGATGAATGTAGCTTATCGGGGCTGGTGGAGAGGGGGTCACAGTAGGTAGGGGTGATGCTGCGGGCTGTGCGCTGTTCTGTGGGTGGGGATACTGATGTCAGGCTGTGATCGCTGCTAGGGGTGAGGCAGGGGCCATCCTGAAAACAATGGCGCCTGGAGTTGGCTTGTGCGCAGACGGAGCTCTTGGATCAAGATCTCATTTGCGCAAGCGCCGCCTCTGGTCCATTGATCACCCAGCAGGGGACTTAAGGAAAATGGCACTCGGAGGTGGCACTTGCGCAGATGAGATCTCGGCTCGTCATTGCCGACAGCATAATCTTTGCTGGAACTGGAACATTTAATTTTTGCTGTGGGACCTGTCTAAAATGCTCAGAAATGCCCACGTCTTGGAGGAGTTTGCGTAAAACTTTTGTGTTTTGGCTTGATAAGAAAAATAAATAAAAATTAGAGAGAGAGAGAGAGATATTGAACACAAACAACTTTCTAAGTAAATTCACTTCTAAAGGTGCTATTGATATGATTTTCTCACCCCGATGTTGGAATCGACCCATCCAACGCTCATATGTGTCACATCATAGATGTTCATAAATTTAGAGATGTGACACTAAGAAATGAAAATGGGAAAAAGGTATTGAACACATGAACAAAGAGAGGTGCAAAAAGCCATGAAAAGTTATGACACCAGCTGAAGTCTAAAAAGAAAAAGAATATGACACTCCTGGTATTGGTAGGTGCCCGGATAGGATCCAACTCTGTGATCAATGGGCAAAAAAATCCAGCACTCAGATAATTATTTCAAAGGTGAATTTTTAATGGTAGTCAAAAAGAAAAGTGTACAACACATAACGTTTCGGTATGGATGACCATTCTCAAAGGTATATTGACAAAGGTCCTGTAGGAAATGTGGTGTTGGGTGATAATAGTTGTGGTAAGGCTGCACTTAGAGAATTGTGAATAGCAGATACGATGGGACCTCTGCAGGATATCACGCTTGGGAAGACATCTATGGAGTATCTATATATATAATTGCCTTATTCTGTCTGTCTGTCTGTCTGTCATGCTCCAAAATTGTGTCCTTACGGTGACATTGTGTCCTTACGGTGACACAAAGCTGATTGGCCGCTGGGCTCGCCATGGCCCCGCCCCCCCACACGGATTGGCCGCTCGCCCAGGCTGCGCCCCCACACGGATTGGCCAGCCGCTCGCCCAGGCTCCGCACCCCCACAGATTGGCCTCTCGCCCCGGCACCCTGCAGGCATTGGCAACTCGGCCACGCCATGTCCCGCCCCCCTCACGCAATGCACGCTAGCTCTGGCCCCCCCCCGCGCATTCCCCGAACTGACACGGTCACGGAGCCATGACTCCCAGGTGAGTACTGTACTCCCCGCCCCCCCCCCCAACGGGAGCCCACATCAGTGTACGCCGCCAACCCGGCCGACACTTACCCTCGCATTGCTGGCCTTGCCGCCGTATGCTGGTGTGGGCTCTCGTGCGAGCGGGGGACGGGATACGTTGGTAACCATGCTAGCATAGTTACCAGCACATCAAGGTCCTGCAGCGGCGGAAGATCCACACGCACACACATAACAGCACATACACACACATACACACACATCAGATCACACTCACTCTCACAAACACCTCACACACACATCGCATCCACACACTCACAGCATCCGGCGATATCGCTTGCTTCTCGGCCTCGATACTGTGCTGTTGTGACCTTCCAGGACCTGTCGGAGGATCACATGGCCAGAAGCATGTGGTATCTCCGGATGTTGTGAGTATGAGTGCGTATGTGCAATATCGTCAATGTGTGTGTGCGTGAGTGTATGCGATCGGGTGTGTGTGAGTGTATGCAATCGGGTGTGTGTGAGTGTATGCGATCGGCTGTGTGTCGGTGTGTGTGAGTGTATGCGATCGGATCTGTGAGTGTTGGCAGAGGAGCATGGCGTGCTGGAGGAGGCTGGGAGGAGAGAGGCTGATCCTGGGAAAGGCTGGGAGGGGGAGGCTGATGCTGGGGACAGAGAGGCTGATGCTGGGATGAGAGAGGCTGATGCTGGGATGAGAGAGGCTGATGCTTGGGACAGAGAGGCTGATGCTGGGGACAGAGAGGCTGATGCTGGGGACAGAGAGGCTGATGCTGGGGACAGAGAGGCTGATGCTGGTGTGTCGCCCTGGGCAAGCCAGGGGACACAGGTCACACACCACCACACCCTACATCCCAGGTAGGAACATCTAAGCTAACCAAAAATCCTTGTTGCCTTCCTCCAGAGACTGATGATTCACACCAGGGGGTGGGCCAGGCGGTTGGCTCCGCCCACCGAGGAGTTCACAGCTCTGGAGGCGGGAAGAACCAGGCAGATGAAGTGAGGAAGAGTCCAGAGAGGGACATGGAGGAGTAGCCCAGACAGGGCTAAAGTAAACAGCAAAGTGAAAGTGAAGGAAGAAAAGTGGAAAAGGAGGACAGCAAGAGTGGTGACAGGAAAGAAAGAGTGTGCAGAGCCTGAAGTAGTCCAGCTGTGTGCAGGACAGGTCAGCAAGGTCAGCAACGGCGGTGACTGTCTGGAGGGGGACCGTTTGGAAGTTCCTGGAAGGATCCCGTAGGCTGTGTGCCCGGCGGTCTGGAGCAGTGTTCCGAAGGACAGTCAGCACCAGGGCAGGGGCCTCTCGGACCCCGGCAAGGCTAGGAGTCGCCATAATTTGCCGAATCCGTCAGTGAAGGGGACGTCGATCCCCCAACAACCAAGTCCCGATTGAAGGCAACAGCCCAGCCAGTGTAAGAGAGACACCGCCACCGCCAAGGCACCAGTTTCTTAGGGCCAGCGCCTGCGGGCAAAGAGTAGAGCTCCCCCGGTCCAGCTTGAAGCCGGGGAGCGGGTTACCGGTGGGGACCCATCGCAACCAACAAGTACAAAAAGGTGCTAGGAAGAGGGACATCACCGTCACCTATCGGGAGAGCAAGTGCAGCCGTCCGTGGGACCGTCTTACCAGCCGTTTGGTTTACCGTAAAAACTGTGTCAACGTCTCAGGCTGAGTGAGTACCACAGTGCCGCAAGGCACAGCGCTGCCCCCGCGTCCCTGCGCCCACCAGGCCTCGCACCTTCCTCACCATCACCGGGCCCCGGGATCACCAACCCCTACCCACGGAGGGGCAACACAACACCTGGCTGCTCTGCATCACCATCCCCGGGATCCCCATATCGAGCAGCGGTGGTGAAATCACCACAACCGTGGGTGGCGTCACGGACAATAACCAATCCCCACACCCCAACAACCCCTTTCACTCACGGGCGAGGAGTGGCGCTCGAGAACACCCGGGATCCGGCCTACAGCTCGAGCCACCACTGAGCAGCGGCCGCCGGACCCGAGCAGAAGGGGGTGAGCGTAGTGTGCTGACACCCTCCTCCCCGCCCGCGACAACTTGGCGTCACGAACAGGATCTTACCGCTCTGCCGTCTGGTAGAGGTGCGCCTTGTTACCGCCGGAGGTATCCGGCAGAAAAATTTCAGAAGCCGCCATCTTTGGCGCGAAAAGTTCCCGCTCGAGCGTCTTCTCGAGTAGTAGAGGCGCGAAGGCCAAAACCCCGCCCCGAGAAAGGAGGGGCCGGAAAGAGCTAAGGGGGGACGCGATGGCGGCCGGACGCATGTAGCTGCAGCTATAAAAGCAGGGACGCCAGGACTCTGCAGACATACCGTTCCTGGAAAAAGAAGCCATCATGTGGATGCCGTCCCGCGACACCGTAGCCCCCGCGCCTGGAACCGCGGCGTGGGTGGAAATCCGAACAGCGCAGCTCTACCAAAGGCTGCAGGTCACGATGCAGCTCCTCATGGAGGAGTGGGAGACCGAAATGGCGGACGTCATAGCCACCGTGCGGAGACGCGAGGAGGAAGTGGAGAAAGGGAGGGTGAGTGACCCACGTCCCGATGCCCTGGAAGGGCCGGTCATCGCGGCTGTGGGGCCCGGTCCAAGCCCTCTCCCCCCGTTGCCTCCCTCGCCACCCGTCTCGGGGGCCGTGACCCCGCCACTAGGCCTGCTACCACCGCAACCGGTAGCAATACCCGGCGTCCCCGCCCAGGCGGACCGACCTGTAGCCGGAGCCCGCAGTACACCGGAGGTGTTACCGTGGAAGAGCCCGAAGGTTAAACCGGAGGCATCCCCTGAAAAATCCCCCGAGCCGGAGCCGATGACCCGTTCCGAGCCGAAGGCCCAGCAGCGGAAAGCCCCTATGCCCATCCCCCACACCTCGGCTGAGGTAGCGCCGGGTTGTTGTTGCAAAGCAGCGCCCAAGGCCAAGACACCGCGGGACATGCCGCCCCGATTCCTGACAGTGGGCAACGTCCAGGATGTCCCGCGGGGCCCGACCCGTGCGCCGGCGCTGGCGGCAGCGCCGTATTGGGATAGGGAGCCGGTACCGATGGGCCTGGAGATCGCCAAGAGGGAGCGGAAGAAGGCCGAGCTGGTGGCCCGAGCTATCCGAGAAAAGGAGAATCTCCGACAGGCCACGTTCCGTGTCCGGGGTCCGTTGTACGTGGGGCAGGTGAGGCGGTTTGATGTCCGCCGGGGCTACGGGTTCATTTACGAGCCGGGCCTGGAGGCCGAGGTATTTGTAGCCCGGCGGGATGTAAATGCCCACCTGCCTGAGGAGCATCCCGGCCTCAACCTGATGCCGGGCGACATCGTACAATACACCCGGCACTGTGGGGAGCGGGGGTGGTTCGCGCTGGACGCTAAGTTAAGGGGCAGCCAAGAGTCCCGAGTGAGCGCCGTGCCCCCTCCCTTGGAAGGAGCGCCTGAGCTTGAAGGCCTGGAGTAGGGCAGTGGATGCCCGTTGCACCGTCCCCGTTGGGACCACCACTGTGTTTGTTGTTTAAAAGTTGAAAGAATGATAAGAAGAAAATGATACCGAAGTTTTACCTGATTTGCTTGTGATTGCAACCGGCTGGAGCCGGCACCGTTGTCCCCGTGGGGACCGTTTAAAAAGTTTTTGCATGGAGGACTATCCATGGACAAGCCCGTGAACTTGCAGGGCAACCACAAACGTTAAGTGGCTTGTAAATATGTTGTTTGCCGTTACCGTTTCCGCAATGCCGCCTCCGGAGAGGCAGGTTGGAGGGAGGGCCCTCAGCAGAGCAGGCTGGGGCCCAGCCACCAAAGGAACCGGTGGCTACCCTCTGGAGGGGAAGGACAGATCCCGCTCGGGTACCGTGTGCTGGACTGTGGGTCAAGGGGTGCTGCCTGGGTTTTAGGGGCAGCATCAGGGCCAGGTTGCTTGGGTGGGAGAGAGCGGAAACCGTAACCGTAAACCGTTATGCAACGTTAAAGTAAAAGTGCCTCCCGTTAAGGGGAGATTTATTAAAAATGTACATATGTTATTTTACCATGTTATCTTTTACAGAAAAATAAAACCAGTGTTGGACGGCAGCCCGCGGACGGTCTGCATTTTGCTAAGGGGGAATGTGTCGCCCTGGGCAAGCCAGGGGACACAGGTCACACACCACCACACCCTACATCCCAGGTAGGAACATCTAAGCTAACCAAAAATCCTTGTTGCCTTCCTCCAGAGACTGATGATTCACACCAGGGGGTGGGCCAGGCGGTTGGCTCCGCCC
Organism: Anomaloglossus baeobatrachus; assembly: GCF_048569485.1. Classification (NCBI taxonomy): domain Eukaryota; kingdom Metazoa; phylum Chordata; class Amphibia; order Anura; family Aromobatidae; genus Anomaloglossus; species Anomaloglossus baeobatrachus. The sequence goes on from NC_134355.1 coordinate 47,363,201, forward strand.
ACCGAGGAGTTCACAGCTCTGGAGGCGGGAAGAACCAGGCAGATGAAGTGAGGAAGAGTCCAGAGAGGGACATGGAGGAGTAGCCCAGACAGGGCTAAAGTAAACAGCAAAGTGAAAGTGAAGGAAGAAAAGTGGAAAAGGAGGACAGCAAGAGTGGTGACAGGAAAGAAAGAGTGTGCAGAGCCTGAAGTAGTCCAGCTGTGTGCAGGACAGGTCAGCAAGGTCAGCAACGGCGGTGACTGTTTGGAGGGGGACCGTTTGGAAGTTCCTGGAAGGATCCCGTAGGCTGTGTGCCCGGCGGTCTGGAGCAGTGTTCCGAAGGACAGTCAGCACCAGGGCAGGGGCCTCTCGGATCCCGGCAAGGCTAGGAGTCGCCATAATTTGCCGAATCCGTCAGTGAAGGGGACGTCGATCCCCCAACAATCAAGTCCCGATTGAAGGCAACAGCCCAGCCAGTGTAAGAGAGACACCGCCACCGCCAAGGCACCAGTTTCTTAGGGCCAGCGCCTGCGGGCAAAGAGTAGAGCTCCCCCGGTCCAGCTTGAAGCCGGGGAGCGGGTTACCGGTGGGGACCCATCGCAACCAACAAGTACAAAAAGGTGCTAGGAAGAGGGACATCACCGTCACCTATTGGGAGAGCAAATGCAGCCGTCCGTGGGACCGTCTTACCAGCCGTTTGGTTTACCGTAAAAACTGTGTCAACGTCTCAGGCTGAGTGAGTACCACAGTGCCGCAAGGCACAGCGCTGCCCCCGCGTCCCTGCGCCCACCAGGCCCCACACCTTCCTCACCATCACCGGGCCCCGGGATCACCAACCCCTACCCACGGAGGGGCAACACAACACCTGGCTGCTCTGCATCACCATCCCCGGGAACCCCATATCGAGCAGCGGTGGTGAAATCACCACAACCGTGGGTGGCGTCACGGGCAATAACCAATCCCCACACCCCAACAACCCCTTTCACTCACGGACGAGGAATGCCGCTCGAGAACCCCCGATCCGGCCTACAGCTCGAGCCACCACTGAGCAGCGGCCGCCGGACCCGAGCAGAAGGGGGTGAGCGTAGTGTGCTGACACCCTCCTCCCCGCCCGCGACACTGGGGACAGAGAGGCTGATGCTGGGGACAGAGAGGCTGATGCTGGGGACAGAGCAGAGAGGCTGATGCTGGGGACAGAGAGGCTGATGCTGGGGACAGAGAGGCTGATGCTGGGGACAGAGAGGCTGATGCTGCGGGCAGAGAGGCTGATGCTGCGGGTAGAGAGGCTGATGCTGGCGCAGCATGGCGGATGGAGCATGTTTGGGAGTGTGCAGCATGGGAGATGGAGTACGATGGGGGGTGCGCAGCATAGGGGATGGAGCACGATGGGGAGTGCGCTGCATGGGGGATGGAGCACGATGGGGAGTGCGGAGTATGGCGGATGGAGCACGTTTGGGAGTGTGCAGCATGGCGGATGGAGCACGTTTGGGAGTGCGCAGCATGGCGGATGGAGCACGTTTGGGAGTGCGCAGCATGGGAGATGGAGCACGATGGGGAGTGCGCAGCATGGCGGATGGAGCACATTTGGGAGTGCGCAGCATGGGGGATGGAGCACGTTTGGGAGTGCGCAGCATGGGGGATGGAGCACGAAAGGGAGTGCGCAGCATGGCGGATGGAGCACGTTTGGGAGTGCGCAGCATGGGGGATGGAGCACGATGGGGAGTGCGCTGCATGGCGGATGGAGCACGTTTGGGAGTGCGCAGGATGGGAGATGGAGCACGATGGGGGGTGCGCAGCATAGGGGATGGAGCACGATGGGGAGTGCGCTGCATGGGGGATGGAGCACGATGGGAAGTGCACACCTCCCCCCAACACACACACACGCGCGCACTGCACAACACACCACACACACACACTGGGAACCACAAACAACTGCCCTACACAGACACCCACACACAGACAACGCTGCACACACAAATATACGCACATACCGCACAACACACACATTGCACAAAACATACCTCCCCCCAAAACACACCACACACACACAAACCGCGCAACACACACACAACGCTACAGACACACAGCGCTCCACAAACAACGCAACACACAAACAACACCGCTCTCACCCCCCATCACACCCAGACAACACCCAGAACATGTACAGCGCCCTACACAAACACTTGGTAACTACACACAACAACATCTATATATATATATATATATATATATATATATATATATATATATATATAACAAATATCATACATGAACTACACAATACGTAAATTCTAGAATACCCGATGCGTAGAATCGGGCCACCTTCTAGTGGAGTATATAAGTATGGAGTGTGGCATTCCGAAATTATGCCTGGCAGCTCAAGATAGCAGGGATAGCCTAACCTGAGAGAGCCTCTAATACCCTAGAGAAAACAGCAGCAGGACCCTAGGAGTGAGGCCATGTCTGTCATAACGGCGAAAAGGAAACTAAACTGTTTATGTTTTGTTTTCCAAGAGAACTCCGGTGTCACGTGTTGTCTACTGCATCTACAATGGGGAGATAGACACCAACCCAAAGAAAACAGTTAGTGTCAAACACCCCGCCCGAAGACCTACACATCCTGACTCTTTGGCGAAGGAGTACAGAACCCCCACAGCCCGATGTCCATGCTATTTTTCATTCTCTTAAAAAATAAATGATCCAAAATGTGTTTAAGATAGAAACTTGAAAACAGAATAATCCAGAAAGAAATCCCAATTACAGGGACAGTAGTAAAGAATGGAGTGGAAAGAAAAAGAAATAAAAAAGACTTAGGCGGTCTTTGCACATTGCGACATCGCAAGCCGATGCTGCGATGTCGCACGCGATAGTCCCCGCCCCCGTCGCAGCAGCGATATCCTTGTGATAGCTGCTGTAGCGAACATTATCGCTACGGCAGCTTCACATGGACTCACCTGTCCTGCGACCGTCGCTCTGGCCGGCGACCCGCCTCCTTATTAAGGGGGCGGGTCGTGCAGCGTCACTGCGACGTCACACGGCAGGCGGCCAATAGGAGCGGAGGGGCGGAGATGAGCGGGATGTAAACATCCCGCCCACCTCCTTCCTTCCGCATATCCTACGGAAGCCGCGGTGACGCCGGTAGGAGATGTTCCTCGCTCCTGCGACTTCACACACAGCGATGTGTGCTGCCGCAGGAGCGAGGAACAACATCGGACCGTCGCGTCAGCGTAATTATGGATTACGCCGACGCTGCACCGATGATATGATTACGACGCTTTTGCGCTCGTTAATCGTATCATCGAGCCTTTACACACTACGATGTCGCATGCGATGCCGGAAGTACGTCATTTTCAATTTGACCCCACCGACATCGCACCTGCGATGTCGTAGTGTGCAAAGCCCGCCTTAGAATCTGCTGTTCTGTTGTAGAGTAACTGGGTCAATATCAATCATGGTTAACAATATACAGTAACACAATTAATATGGTGAGTCTCTTGGAGGTATTTTTTTAATTCTTTTTTTAATATTCAACGTTTGTTTTTTTACTTTTTCATTTTTATAGTCTGACCTTCAAAGGTTGCCAATGGACCTTTATTATTTTATTGACACTTGGCCGTGCAAGATTTGGTGTACTGTCAACTTGATGGTCACATAACCAGTTTTGTGTCCACAGGGACACCTATAATTTATGAAAAACCATTCATACCTTATGATTGCATTGCAATGGTGGCAAAGAGCGTACAATAGGAGCCCACTCCCTTTGAAAGCACCCACTGGTGCCATAGGATTTATTTTGAGGGATCGGAGTTTCTCCAATCATGAGTTTTAGAGCTGGGCCTTGGCCATCACCAGTTGGACAAGAAATTTCTCCAATCTGTATGGAAAGAACAAAAAGGCATACTTATTTACAGTCATTTGTGATGTCCTGGCAAAACCAGGTAGTCACAAAGAAGGCCCCCGCATAACACCCTCCCACACAGGGTTACATACAGCCGACCTGAAACCCTAGCCCCCCCCTTAGGGTAGGACAGACACACCAGTGGGCCGGACCAGGCGGATGAGAAATGCCCACTTAGGGGTCTGGAGAACCCGGGGCGGGAAAAGCAGTAGTCAAAGTCTGAAGTCGCAGTCTTTAGTCGAAGTGAGAGGATTTGAAGTTCAAGGGGAGCAGTGTAGCTCCAGTAAAGTGCGGAGTTAGAAAGGAAAGGCGTCGGGGTTGGAGCCCCGGCGTTCTGGCTAGGTGGCAGATGGTGGTTCGTATCTAGCAGGAGACAGGAAGATGGCTGCTGGAGATCCGAGGTGGACCGGGACAGGGTTGGAGCCCGCTGGTACCGACACTGGAGAACCGACCCGGAAACCGTGCACAGAGGGGGTACTTGGACCATGAAGCCAGGGCCGGAACCAACGGCCTAGCTAATTAACCAATTGCGGGCAGGATTATAGGTCCTGTCCCAACCAAAGTCCCAAAAGCAGACAACCACCCACCGAGAGGGATAGGGCATCTGTGACGCCCTGGCCGGGCCAGGTAGTCACAAATAGGGCCCCACATTACACCTGTCCCTCATAGGTAACACACAGCCAAACATTAAAGCCTAGTCACCCCCCTCAGGGCTTGATGGACTCACCAGGGGGTGTAACCAGACGGTTGGAAGACGCCCACCGAGGAGTTCAGACAGCCTGGGGCGGGAAAGTAAACAGAGCTGTTTGAGAGTTCAAGTTGGAGAGGTGTGTGGGCTGGAGCTGTGTGCAGCTCCAGCAGAGGAAAAAACAATTTGAGTAGGTGCCAGGGTAGGAGTCCTGGTACCTTTGGCTAGGAGGCAGACGGCAGTCTCCGTCTGCAGGAGCCGGAAAGACGGCTCGGTGGAACCGAGGTGGACCGGGACAGGGTTGTAGCCTGCCGGTACTGACCCGGGGAACCGACTCGGAAACCGGAGCACAAAGGGGTACTCAGTCCCTGAAGCTAGGTCCAGAAGCTACTGGGGGCTAGCTAATTAACTAATTGCGGCCAGGACTAGAGGTCCTGTCCCACCCAAAGTCCTGACTGAAGGCAACAGCCCAACGAGGGGGATAAGAGGTCACCGCCATGGCTCAGAGATCCCACGGGCCAGCGTCTGCGGGCAAAGGGCTCCTTAGGCAACCACAAGCCGGGAGCGGACTCCTGAAGTTGCAAGCACAGGCAGTCCACCATCCAACACAGGTGCGGGAGAAAGACAGAGACCACAATACGGGTGGGGGCCAGACTGCAGCCGGCTGTGGGCACCAACCACCATCACCTTGGTTTACCAGAGACTCGTGTGTTTACTAATAGTGAGTACAACAGCACCCTCCGGTCGCCCATCTCCCTGAACCGCCAAACACTCCCAATGGGTCCTGGGGCCACCATCCCTGCCCAGGGGTTAACAACTTGCTGCCGAACATCTCCCCCGGGTGCCCCGTCACTGCAGCGGTGGTGTCCACCTTCACCACATCACGAACTTAACAGGGCCCCGGCCGTACATCTACGTTCCCAAACCACAATCCCCCTTTCAGTTGAAGTGAGCACGAGACCCCCGGGTCCGGAGACCCTTGAGCCACCCACTGAAGGTCCGGATCCGAGCAGCTCGGCTGCCGAGCACGGGGCGGTACACATCCGCCAGGGCCCGGTAGATCCCAAGGGTCAGTGTCAGAGGGCAAGGCTCCCAACAAAAGGACCGGGAGCAGACTCCCGTGTTTCACTCCGGGAAGTCCAACACACCACACACTGAGTGCAGAGGAAAGTGATGCGGATAATCAGCCCAGGTGTGGGACCAGATACACCAGACCGTGGGGGCTGGCCACCAGCACCTTGGTTTACCACTGGACTTGTGTGATTTATTCAACCGTGAGTAACCTAACATTCCCCGGTCCGACTGGGTGCGCCGGCCCCTGCAGTTACCATCCCTGGCATAGAGACACTGGGCCCCGGGGCATCCATCCCTACCCATGCAGGGGTTAACATCCAGCTGCCATCCCATCGCCCCGGGAGTCCCACAACAGCAGCGGTGGTGCCACACTTCACCACACACCGTGGGTGGCGTCACAAACAGTTTACGGGAAATCCCGTACAAATACGTCCCCTTTTATTTGATGTGTTCGCGTGACCCCCAGGTCCGGTAGCATCCCTCGAGCCACACTGCGGATCCAGATCTGAGCAACCCGGCTGCTGGCACGGGGGCGGCACATCATTGAAAAGATGATTTTCACCCCAGAAATACATCATTACCTATTAAAAATAGTCATCTAACAGGGATCATAGTTTCCGCCAATCCTGACTTTTAGAGCTGGACCTTTTTCATGACGAGTTGGCCAAAACATTTCTCCAGTCTGTATGGAGAGCACAAAAAGGCGTACATATTGACGGTCATTTAAAAGATGATTTCCACCCAAAACTTACATACATCATTATATTTTTATTATAAATCAGAAGTAAAAGCTACAGCACAACTTTTTTCTACTGCACTAGAACATTTCCGTTGTTTTTCATTTACTAACAGCTGTCGTGGTAAATAGTGACAGCCGTAAAACAGGATGGATTGTGACTTTTAGAATAATTTCTAATAATTTAATAAAATAAAAATATAATGATAATCAACCTTAACCAAAGAGTGTTTTCTTTTGATAATCCCTTTTTCCCAAGAACGCTGCCTCTAAAACTAGGTTGATAACTAAAGATGAACAAATCGATTTGATACAAATGGAATTCATGCAAATTGGTAGGAATTTGCTGAACCTGTAGAATTTTAAAAAAAATGTGATTTCGCTTTGTCACAACAATTTTCCACATGGCGGAAGATTGCATCAGACAGAGAAGGCTCACTTGATTTTAGACTCAATTGCGCACAATTCTCCCTAATTCTTAGCAGCTATTAGATTACATTGCTTTCTACCTGCCACCATCACTGGTTCCTCTCTTGTAAAGCTGGCCTGGCACAATGCTGTGTGTCCATGACCCCAAAACAATGACGTCACACCAGGCTGGATAATCAAAAAAATGAGCTGAGGATGCCAACAGGTGACCACAGGACTCCTGGTCAATGACTAAACAATACTGACTAGGCCATTGGACCAGGGTCCTGAGAATTTATTTGATTATCACTAATGCAGCCCATTTAATTAGATGTCTGGTCGGTATTACATGGAGTTGCTTGGTCCTCCAAAAAGAGAGTGGTTCTCTTTTGTAAGTCCTCCCCTTTTACTATCTCAGAAATAGTTGGCTCGATAATAAGTTACCAGGAAGGAAAAGGACAAGGCGTCATTTCCAATTTATTAGTGTACCACCCCGTGCTCGGCTGCAGCTGAGCCACTCGGACCCGGGCTCGTTGGTGGGTGGCTCGAGTCCCTCCGGACCCGGGGTCACTTTGCTCTGAAAAGATGCTGGTGCTACGTAAGGGAGGTGGTAGGTAGGTGTGCGGCTGGAGCCGTGTTTAAGTTCGTGATGCCACCCATGGGTTGTGGTGAAGGTGGACACCACCGCTGCGGTTACTGGGCACCCGGGGCAGATGGTCATGCAGCAAGGTGTTAACCCCTCCGTGGGCAGGGGTGGTGACCCTGGGACCTGTTAGGGAGAGCTGGTTGGTGCAGGGCGGTGCACGGCCGGATAGCACTGTTGTACTCACTGTTATTGACACACACAAGTCTCTGGTAAAGAAAGTTGATGGTTGTCGGTGTCCGCAGCGGCTGCGTCTGATCCCCCACCCGGTTCGGTGGTCTTTGCCTTTCTCCTGCACTGTGTAGTGTATGTGTAGACTGCCTACGCTTCAGTGACGGGAGTCCGCTCCCCGGCTGTCTGTATGTCGGGAAAGCCCATTTGCCCGAAGACGCTGGCCCGTGGGATCTCTCTGCCTGTACGGTGGCTTTCTGTCCCCCTCGGTGAGCTGTTGTCTTCAGTCAGGACTTGGGTGGGAAAGGACCTATAGTCCAGACCGCAATCAGTCAATTAACTCAGTCCAGTGGATTCTGGACCTCGTTTCAGGGTCTGAGTACCCCCCTGTGTGATCCGGTTTTCAGTCGGTTCCCCGGGTCGGTACCGGCGGGCCACTACCCTGTCCTGGTCCACCATGGTTCCACCGAGCTGTCTTCTCGTCTCCTGCAGGCTAAGGCACACCTGTCAGTCTCCTTCACTCCTCACTCCACTGACACTCAAACTGAACTCCCAACTGACAACTCAACTCTCCTCAACTGCTGTGTTTCCTGCCTCAGGCCCTCTGAACTCCTTGGTGGGCATGGACAACCTCCTGGCTCCACCCCCTGGTGTGCTCATTAAGTCTTGAGGGAGGTGACTAGTGTAGTGACCAGAAAAGCCACTACTAATGTGTGTTCTGTATTATCTATGTGATTACATTTGTGACACCTATTCCCCACCTTGGGAGGAGGTAAATTATTAGCGTTGTGCTGCCCTCTACTGCCTTGCTTTGGTATTGCAATTGATTTGAAAGCAAGGAAGTGGCTGTTGGGGGCGGAGCTTGAGGAGGCAGTTTAAAAAGAAAAACCGGTTAGATGCGGTTGAGTTGCTGTGATGCAGCAGAAAAAAAAAAAGACCTCCATTGAGATATGCGGGGAGTGTAATTATCACCCTATTCACAGCGCCCCGTTTCTGCAACAACAGAGTACTGAAAAACGCAGTTAATCCAATTGATAGTGACATCCATCCTTCCAAGGCCGGGATAGGAAAAACGCTTGAACTAGTCCACTGTGTAAGAGATCTCTTTATTTATTGCTATGAAATAACTGTCTATTGGAAATGGAAAAAACAACTTTGATTGACTAAAGTTTGGCTACAAGATTTAAGTAAAGTTCCTCATTCACGTTTTCACAGAATCCTTGGTGTCTGTCTTCCTTCAGCGGCCTTATACCTGGCAGATATCACCACAACTCAGTCTCCTATCTCTGTTATTTTTCTCTTTATAATTTGCCACCTAACCTAGGGATTTGCTGGAGCCATCGGAGGCACCGTGACCTGAACATCCTCTGAGGTAGTAGGCCCGGCTTCTCACAAGGCGGTGCGGCAAATTACAAGTGGCGCTGTGAACAGAATGAATCTTATGTGCCTGCATGTACTGCTGTACACCAGATGAGGATTCACTACGGTCATCATAGGTGAAAATACGCCTCAACGGTGAGTTAAAAAAAAACTATACACACCTGTATATTGACAGTGAACAAGTGAAACTCACAATGGCAGACGAGAATGAGAATGAGACCCTTTGCAACAGCAGTTCTGATAAAGCCTCCACTGCATTTATGCCTTTCACCATGCCTTATTATTTGGGAGCTCCCTGGATGCCACATTATAATGGGGAAGCAAATACATTACGAGACTTTAAAGAAAAAATGACTGCTTTTTTTCGCCTGTACCCCATGACAAATTAACAAAAAGTAGAAATCCTGAGTGGTCAGCTCCAGGGTGCACCTTTGAGAGAAATCAAGTCCTGGCCCAGAGCTCAGAAAAAAGCTGTAGAACAAATCCTGGAGCGGTTAGAAAGCATATTTGAGGTCCGCTCCGCATCTGAGTTAACAATGCGTTTCTTTAGCAAAAAACAAGAAGTTAATGAGTCTTTACGAGACTATGCTTTATCCTTGCAAGAAGCTTGGAGGGTCATCGTACATGTAGAGCCCCAGGAAGCTAGGATTGCAGATGAAGTACTGAAAGAGCAGTTTATTGAAGGGTCTGCCACAGAAACCCTACGTAGTCAACTAAAAAGTTAGCTCTCCAGCATGCAGATAGTTCCTTCCAGGAATTCAAAAAACTAGCTATTCAGATTTTAGGAAGAGAATTTCGCCCATCGACTAAAAAACTTGAGCTATCCACCTTTGCTAGTGATACATCAGTTCAATCTTTGTCTAATTGTCCAAGTGGTAGCGCTCCGCTATCGCAAGCCGCCCAAACGCAGGCTCCAAATGCTAATACTATGATGGAATTACAGAAACAAATGGCTGAGTTAGCTAGCGGACTAGCTGAGGTCTGCAAGAAAATAGAAAGACTAGAGGTTCCACTACTAGAATCTGCTCCCAGAACCCAAATGGGACTCCCTACTAACCGCCTTAGCCAAGAATATCAGACCCCATCTGGGAGACGATCTACTGACCGTTTTGACAAGCAGGGTAAGCCAATCTGCAGACATTGTCATCACGCTGGACATTTGGAACGTCAATGTTGGCGTTTAAAAGAGCAATCCCCGAGGCAGAGGACCGCCCCTCGGGAGGAAAGACAATAGGTCCCGAAAATGTTACTTGGTTTTCCAAATATGTAGGACCTCGTCCAGAAGTGACCATTCGCATCAATGGAGTCCCATTTACAGCACTGTTAGACACTGGCTCTCAGGTCACCACAATAGCCAAGGACACCTTTGAAAGACATTGGGACCCTAACCTCCTTATGCAGCCTCCAGATCAGTGGTTAGATGTCATAGCCACTAATGGACAGTCTGTACCAATAACAGGGTATTGGGAACCCACTATTTGTGCAGGAGAAACCCAGCTTCCACAACAGGGAGTTCTGGTTATAAATGTCCCAGAAAGACCAGATACCTCTGTAATCCTAGGTATGAATGTCCTGCGCAACTGCTATGGTGAAATGTTAGAGGCTCTTCACAAATCTGTACCTACAGCATCACAAGCACAGCAAAGAGTATTGCAGAGAACTATCAAAGTGTTGTCAGCACAGCAGCAGTTCAGTAATCCTCGAGGTGAAATCTGCCGTGCCCGCATCTGCGATGTACGTCCTGTCATTTTGCAACCCAACAATGAAACTATGCTGTGGTGTCGTGCTCGACCAGGGCCAAGGACAAGACTATCATGCCCTAGTAGAATCCTTACCCATGGCAGAACATCCTACGCTTATGACCGCAAGGAGTCTCGTTACTGTATCTGCAGGAAGGGTACCAATTCGTATGCTAAACCTAGGTAACACTTCAGTGGAACTGAGAAGGTACTATCCTGTAGCTCAATTATCCATAATTTCCTATCAGGATGTAGTGATCCCCACTCGAAAAGAAGTCCGACAGGCGACTCAAGTATTGGAAGAAAACAATGAAGCTCTGGAAACTCTGTGGTGGTCTGACATACATGTAGGAGAGGTGACCACCCCACCTAAACAAATTGAAGAAGTACTGAAGCTTGTTCAAGAATTCCACCAAGCCTTTAGTAAATATCCTATGGATTATGGTAAAGTACGAGAGATAATGCATACCATCCCCACTAGTTCTCATCCTCCCATTAAAGAGCGGTACAAACCTATTCCACCGGCCTTGTATCAGCCTGTAAAAAAAATGATCCAAGAAATGAAAGATGCTGGAGTAATCCGAGAAAGCCACAGCCCCTGGGCTGCACCTGTAGTTTTGGTGAAGAAAAAAGACGGCAGTATCCGATTCTGCATGGACTATCGCAAGATAAATAGCATTACCCATAAAGATGCATACCCATTACTGCGCATTGAAAAATGACTAACAGCTCTAGGGTCTGCTGCATATTTCTCCACCTTAGATTTAACATGTGGATACTGGCAAGTGCCTATGTCCGAGGAAGATCGTGAGAAAACAGCATTTACCTCCCCAATGGGCCTCTTTGAGATTAATGACATGCCTTTCGGACTCTGTAATGCCCCAGGAACTTTTCAAAGGCTAATGGAACGTTGTTTGGGCCACAAAAATTTTGAGACTGTTTTGCTTTATCTGGACGATGTCATTGTCTACTCGAAATCTTATGATGACCACTTACAGCACCTGGCAGAAGTTCTCCAGATTCTCATTAAACACGGCCTCAAAGTCAAACCCTCAAAGTGTCACTTATTACAGACCCAAGTACGCTACTTAGGACATGTCGTGAGTGCTGAAGGAGTAAGACCTGATCCAGACAAAACCGCCGTGGTCAGGGATTGGCCCACACCCACTACCCTGAAAGAAGTCCGGAGTTTCTTAGGTTTTACAGGCTACTATAGACGCTTTATACCTAACTATGCCCAAATTGCTGCACCACTGCAAGAGCTTTCACGTGGTCATCCACAAAAGGAAGGAAAGAAATCCATTGTTAACCACTGGACAGAAGAGCAAGAAGTTGCCTTTCAACAGCTCAAAAAGAAGCTTACCACTCCACCTATTTTAGCTTATCCAGATTACAGCAAGCCTTTCCGTCTTTATACCGACGCCAGCCTAAAGGGGCTAGGAGCAGTCCTAAGCCAGAAGCAAGAAGGAAAAGAACGGGTAATCGCTTTTGCTAGCAGATCTCTTAAAGGAGCAGAACGTAATGATCAAAATTACAGTTCTTTTAAACTAGAGTTTCTCGCTCTCGTGTGGGCCGTTACAGAGCGGTTCAAGGGCTATCTAGCTGCTTCTCCATTTATCGCCTACACTGACAACAATCCTCTTGCTCATTTAAGCACAGCTAGACTGGGAGCTTTGGAACAGAGATGGGCGTCAAGACTTGCTAACTACGACTTTGTCATCAAGTATCATGCTGGGAAGTCCAATGAAAATGCCGATGCTTTATCCCGATTACCAGACACTTCAGATCCCTTGCCAGATGAAGATCACTGGGAAGAAGTGGAAATGCCGAACTTCTATGCTCGATTTGCTCAACAAAAGGTGGCCAGTGCCTTTTTGCAGGAAACGACTGACTCCTACTCACAAGGAGCTAGTTCAGAACCCCTACTAGATGAAACTAGATGGATACAAGTACAGACTGAAAGTAGAGTTATTGCTGAAATTTCAGAATTCCTGATTACAGGAAAACCTCCCGGGAGAATTCGCAGAGGTGATGCTGACCCTGAACTTATTCGTCTGTGGAGACAACGAAAACGGTTCTTTGTGAAGAAAGGATTGCTGTACCGTAGTAGCATGGATCCCATCACAGGTAGTCGTCTCCATCAAATTGTGATCCCAAGGAGAGATGTAGACATGGTTCTCACTGCCTATCATGATCAGTCTGGTCACTTTGGAGTGCAGAAGACAGAGGCCACAGTCCGTCGTCGATTCTATTGGATTGGCATGAGGGGAGACATTGAAAAATGGTGCCAGGAATGTCACACTTGTGTAACTAGGAAAAAAATGAAAGCTGATCAGAAAGCACCACTGCATCCAATTGTGAGTCGACGTCCATTAGAAATGGTAGCCATTGATCATCTGAAAGTAGAGCCCAGCAGAACCGGCCATAGCTATGTCCTAACCATCATTGATCACTTCACCAAATTTGTAGTGGCCGTCCCTGTGAAAGATCTAACTGCTAAAACTACCGCTGCTATCCTCTGGAAATCCTTCTTGCTACCTTATGGGTGCCCAGAGAAGATTTTGACCGATCGAGGCTCAGCCTTTGAATCACAACTCTTCCAAGAAATGTGCACGTTCTACAACTGTCAGAAGCTCAGAACTACAGCATACCACCCGCAGTGTAACGGGCTTTGCGAGAAGATGAATCAAACTATCCTGAATTTGCTAAGAACTATTCCAGCTCACAGAAAATCTGACTGGCCAACATTACTCCCAGAGCTCATCTATATATATAACAACACCACGCAATGTTCTACGGGTTATACCCCATATTATCTGATGTTTGGACGCCAAGGAAAACTACCAGCTGACCTTGCTCTAGATGTGACCATCTCAGATGAAATTAATCCTCTGCCTGCTACTGATTGGGTGAGTGACCATCAAAGACGCCTGGTGGAAGCACAAGAAATCGTAGATGTCCGTATGGAAAAAATTCGCAACAGACAGCAACATAATTTTGATAAACAAGCAAAAGCTACACCTTTGCATGTTGGTGATAAGATCTGGTTGAGAAACGATCATCGTACAGGAAAACTAGATACACAATGGGAGAGACAGCCTTACATCATCCAAGGAATTCCATACCCAGGGAATGACATTTATTGTATCCAGAAAGATACCCAAGAACCCAAGGTTGTTCATAGGAATAGACAAACTCTGCAAGTCTGAATATCTCTATCCTGATTCACCACCTGCAGACGAGTTGTTTGAGTATGAATCCTTCCCTAAGTCCAGAAGATCCCAAAGTTCATCTTTTCCGGAATTTGATATAAATGACCCGTTATCTTGGTGTTTTGGTCCTATGATGTCTACCCGTGGACAAAGACAGACAACTCCTGATCAAGAGTCGCTCCCTGCAAGAAGAACTAATCCCAGAATTGACCCTGCAGAGATATATCCTGATCCTATGGAGGAAACTACCCTTGTCCGACGCTCTCAAAGGATCAACAAAGGTCAGTTGCCAGCGAGATATTTAGACTAAAACTTGTAGAATGATTTTTACATTTTTCCTGTTTTCTTCTGAAAAAGACTATTTTTTTTCAGTTTGTTAGTTAATTTTTACTTAATTTAATTTTTGTTTTGTTGGTTTTAACACTTTGCTGCATCCATCCTTATTGAAACACAGGGACTAAAAAAAAAAAAAACAGCCGGTGCAGCCACGTTAATGGACTGTGTGCCCCACTCTGCACCCGGGGACCAAAACACTTGCACATTTTTAGACATGACTTTAAGGCTGTTATTCAAGTTTTTAGACAGGAAGATTTGTTCATAAGAACAAGCTATGCTACCTCCAAAGAGACTCTGGTGTTTGTGTTTATTTTGTTAATTTTTTGAGTTATTGAAAATGCTACAAAGTTTATTGTTGCACTGAAATGCATGTTTATCTGATGTTACGGTATTTTCATGATTATTAAGTGCCCTCAAAGTTTTTACAGAGAGTAGGAAGAACATTACTCTATTCCTAGTACCTCAACATCAACCATGGTACATATTTTGCAGTTATTCGGGTTTCCACCTATTTCTTAACGGGTTTGCCAACCTGAAACAGAATCATTTCTAGGAATTCCGATGTAACCTATGGGGAGAAGTATTGAATGGACCCCATAGATTTGCTATAGACATAGGGTTCTGCCCTAACTTAGCGCCCCACTGCAACTCACATGTTGCTTAGTTACTAAGTCTACACCCCACAATTGGGAGGTGTAGACGCTGGTGTCACAACCCGCTGTTGAGAATTGTGACTAAAGTAGCACTTTGGCTCAAATTTGAAGGTGACCTGTGTTATGGTATAACAGATATCTATGGTGGCAAACGCCGGGGACGGCTCTGTTTAAACTAGGGGGGTATATGTAGTGACCAGAAAAGCCACTACTAATGTGTGTTCTGTATTATCTATGTGATTACATTTGTGACACCTATTCCCGACCTTGGGAGGAGGTAAATTATTTAGCGTTGTGCTGCCCTCTACTGCCTTGCTTTGGTATTGCAATTGATTTGAAAGCAAGGAAGTGGCTGTTGGGGGGCGGAGCTTGAGGAGGCAGTTAAAAGAAAAACCGGTTAGATGCGGTTGAGTTGCTGTGATGCAGCAGAAAAAAGAGAGACCTCCATTGAGATATGCGGGGAGTGTAATTATCACCCTATTCAGAGCGCCCCGTTTCTGCAACAACAGAGTACTGAAAAACGCAGTTAATCCAATTGATAGTGACATCCATCCTCCCAAGGCCGGGATAGGAAAAACTCTTGAACTAGTCCACTGTGTAAGAGATCTCTTTATTTATTGCTATGAAATGACTGTCTATTGGAAATGGAAAAACAACTTTGATTGACTAAAGATTGATTACAAGATTTAAGTAAAGTTCCTCATTTACGTTTTCACAGAATCCTTGGTGTCTGTCTTCCTTCAGCGGCCTTATACCTGGCAGATATCACCACAACTCAGTCTCCTATCTCTATTATTTTTCTCTTTATAATTTGCCACCTAACCTAGGGATTTGCTGGAGCCATCGGAGACACCGTGACCTGAACATCCTCTGAGGTAGTAGGCCTGGCTTCTCACAAGGCGGTGCGGCAAATTACACTAGGTTTTATGGTTTGGCTGATGTTACCTTATTGGGGACAGGTGTAATGCGGGGATCTACCTGTGACTACCTGGCTAGTCCAGGGCGTCACACTAGCATTAAAGGGGTTGTCCACTACTTAGACAACCCCATCTCATTCATTATGTTTTCTCCAAGTAAAATAATAACATGTATACTCAAGTCTGGTGATGAAGCTGTTCCAGCGGTGTTGGCTCTAGCTCTCCTGGGACTTGATATACATTTTTGTGACCCTTCAGCCAATCACTGTCTCCTCCTTCAGACATACTGGATGTCCGGACGAAGCTGAATTGTCTCTACCTGGATGACCCAATACCGATACCGATGGAAGTGCACTTCCACCGGAGAAGAGTATAATTGTTGTTATTTTACGTAAAGGAAATGCCAGATTTCCACTAAAGCGCGCAGAAACAGAATGGAGATTGAACTACAAAAAGCAGTTAGACAAAAACCCACTGAGGGGTACACGCACCAGTGAAAGGGGAAGTCAGCACAGCAAAGTCTTAACCAGGACGTCATGTCTGAACAGGGGAGTGAGCAAGCCGAAAACAGGTGGAAGGACGAGGGTCAGAAGCTACCAAAGAAACTATCAGTAATACCATATCTGGCTGTGGTTACCTGCATTGAACTCCAGAGCTCTCACCTGAGCTCTGGAGTGCAGCCTGGAATGAACTCAGGGTTTACAGGAATGAACCGCGAGCGCCGACTGATTCCCCGGTGATTGCAGTTCAGTTCATGACAGCTGCGGACAGGCCGGGCTGAACTCCAGAGCTCAGGTGAGAGCTTCTGAGTTCAATGCAGGTAACTGCAGCCAGGCCTGGTATTACTTGCAGTTTCTCCAGTAGCCAGTCCAACACTGGTCAGAAGCCAAGAGATGTTACCGAGTTTAGAGGCCGGGAGAGCAAGTAAGTACAAAGGAGGGAGGGGGAATGAGACACAGAACGGGACCAGGGTTGGGGAGACAGGGGAGACAAACAGTACAAGGGAAACAGAGGTCAGGGAGGTCAGGGTTAAGCTGGGTCAACTCACAAGAACCAGTTGCACATGCTACAGAGCAAGAGCTATTACTAGGGGCGTTTTGGAGGTCTCCCCACCATTATAAAGCGGTGTGAGTCCAGGAACGAGGCACAACAGACAGACCCCTCCCACCTAACTTAACCCCGTCAGGGCCAAGCTACAGTCATGACAGTAAAGATACTATTGAGAAAGGGTTGTCCGACGTTCGTGACAACACCTTTAATTCTTTTAGCGTTAATGTGATACATATGATTGTTCTTGACTGAGCTTGAAGAACCTCCATGTTATAATTTATCGAAAACAAAATAAAAAATAAAAACAAACAATGACTTCATATGCGTTATGAAAATGTTAATAAAATGATAAATATGTGTTTAATTAACATTCTACAAACTGAGTGACTTAACTCTGTTTTGTGGCTTCAAAATGTATTTTTTATTTTATTTTATCCCAGACCCCAAAGTGACTCCAACCATAAATCGCCATTCAGTCATTTTATTATCCCCAGACACTGTAGCTCAGACTTCAAATGGTTATTGAAAAGTTCTTGTCAATAAGCCAAGGATTCTTGCCTGACAATCTGCCTTTCACACAGTGTACATAGTGATGACTTAACTCGTGTTTGCCGTGATACGAGTCTGAAATTGCTTTTAAATGAGGAAGAAAGCCATTATTTAATCAATAGAATTACAACAATTTAGGAAAATTTGTCTCCAATATAAACAAAGCCAATGTCTTTGCACTGTGTGAAAACAAGTGGAAATTGCTTGCAGATCTGCTTGATATTAGAAGACGTAAAGACGTCTGAAGTTGACACATTTTAAAGCTGCCATTAAAATATTTAGTAATTATTGTGAATTAACAAAATTCATTTTATATTTTTGACATGTTGAAAGCAAAAAAAATTTAAAAAAAATCTCATATGGGGACAGGGTCAAATATTTCTAAATATCAATTTATGGAACCTACAAAATGTAAATTTTTTTTATTATTTCAAATATTTGGACAAATCCATTTTAATTTTCCTTTAAAATTTAAAATTATTTAAACTCATAAAAGTTAATTTTTTGTTTGTTTTCAATATTTTTTTTTTTTACATTTTTCAAATGCTTGATACTTTATTTGTTTGCAATAGTAATAAAGCTGCATACAAAAATTGTACTAGATAAAATCCAGATCATATAACTTATTCTGAAAAAATGGTTAGGTCCGTAGAACTACCGGGCTCCCATTGCGTTAAGGACATTTTGTGGCGCCAACCTTTACTTTTATTATGTTGAGGTTTGTGGGTAAGCAGAGGGTTCACTGACCATATAAATAATGCAAAAGTGGCCCCAAATTGCTGATTTTTCTGGGAATGACAAACGTAGTATATGGTTACCTCTATCTCAAGATCTCACTGTATACCAGTAGAGATGAACGGACATGTAGACATTTGGTTCAGTGTGTTCAGCCAGACTTTACAGAAGCTTCGGTTTGGCACACAGACTTGACCTGAACCCCAAAGGAAGTCACTAATTGGGCAGTTTGGGTCTCCGTACATTACATTGTTACCCCCAGTGCGAGCCGATCAAACACTGCAAGTGTCTCCCACTGGGCTAACCACCGAGAGTATACGAGCATAGCAATGCTCACATGAGAGTTCAGCATACGTAAAGCAGACAAACTTTGAACCCTGAACTTTATTTTCTTGTTAAGTCTGTGTTTATTACGAAAACCCACCCTTGGGTATGATCATTTCGATTTACCAGTAGGCCAACTTAAAGGAAAACTATCATGTCTCCTAATGCTATTAACCTACAGAAATGGGGTTTACGGTATCTGCAGGTAAATAGCATTCCAAAGCAGACCGGATGCTGCACTATAAGCCTGGCTATCTGGAAATGAACTTTATTTTTCCTGGTAGCTTCTGGCTTTCAGTCATGGGGGAGGGGCCAGCATGTCTTTAGTCACTGCTCAGTACGTACATAGTGAGCGGCAGCTGTAACTGCAGCCTAACACTAAGGGGTACTTTGCACACTACGACATCGCAAGCCGATTGTAGCGATGCCGAGCGCGATAGTCCCCGCCCCCGTTGCACATGCGATCTCTTGTGATAGTTGCTGTAGCGAAAATTATCGCTACGGCAGCTTCACATGCACTTACCTGCCCTGCGACATCACTCTGGCCGGCGTACCGCCTCCTTCCTAAGAGGGCGGGTCGTGCGGTGTCACAGGGACGTCACACGGCAGGCGGCCAATAGAAGCAGAGGGGCGGAGATGAGCGGGACGTAACATCCCACCCACCTCCTTTCTTCCTCATTGCAGCCGGGACGCAGGTAGGAGATGTTCCTCTCTCCTGCGGCTTCACTTACAGCGATGTGTGCTGCCGCAGGAACGAGGAACAACATCGTACCTGTCGCTGCAGCGACATTATGGAAATGCCAGACACTACACCGATCATACAATTTCGACACTTTTGCGCTTGTTAATCATATTAAAAAGGATTCACATACTCCGATGTCGACAACGACGCTGGATGTGCGTCACTTTCGATTTGACCCCACCGACATCGCAGCTGCGATGTCGTAGTGTGCAAAGTACCCCTAACTGTCAGCCAACTCCAAATTTCATCAGTAAATAGTCGGTTGTCAGTCAGTGCTGGGGCATGGCTACAGCCGCCGATCACTATGTATTGATCAGTGACTGAACCTACTCCGGCTGCTCCTCTATAACTGAAAGCTAGAGGAATAAAGTTAATTTCCTTATGCTAGCTGGCTTTCAGTGCAGCCGTTTTGCCATTATAAAATGCTATTATCCTGCACATTATACCCATATTTGCTGGTGAATATTTTTGGGGGACGTGACAGATTCAATTTTTGACAATAGGATAAATTCTAATTTTCACATTAAGTTTTTCACAAAATGAAAGCATTGAGGTTTTGCAACAGTGATGAGAAAACCCATGATTTTACAGTAATCAAAAATTCCCGTGGCCCTCTACCCTAAAGGGGGCTTTACACGCTACGATATCGTTAATGTTTTATCGTCGGGGTCACGTTGTTAGTGGCGCACATCCGGCATCATTAACGATATCGCAGTGTGTGACACTTACCAGCGACCTTAACCGACCTCAAAAATGGTGAAAATCGTTCACCATGGAGAGGTCGTCCCAAAACCAAAAATCGGTAATGGTTGATTATCGATGTGGTTAGTCGTTCCTGCGGCAGCACACATTGTTGTGTGTGACACCACAGGAGTGAAGAACGTCTCCTTTCCTGCCGCCGGCCGCAATGCGGAAGGAAGGAGGTGGTCGGGATGTTACGTCCCACTCATCTCCGCCCCTCCACTTTGATTGGCCGGCCGCTTAGTGACGTCGCGGTGACGTCGCTGTGATGCCCACCGTCCCTCCCCCTTGAGGGAGGAATTTTTCGGCAGTCACAGTGACGACGACAACCAGGTAAGTGTGTGTGACGCTGCCGTAGCGATAATGTTCGCTGCGGCAGCGATCACACGAAATCGCATACACGACGGGGGAGGGTGCTTTTGCGTATGATATTGCTAGCAATTGCTAGCAATATCGTAGCTTGTAAAGCCCGCTTTAGAGCTGACCCAAGTCTACATGCTTGAAACCACAGTGATAATAAACTTGTTTTCGAGAGCAAAAGCCACGTCAGAAGGGGTTAACTTAGGATGAGTGGATCAGGCAAAATTAGAAATGGATTTTCCCAGGAAATCCGATTTGCAGAGGTCATTCTTAGTGAATTTAATCTCCCTTAGTGAGGTCTGCGTTGTTTCCAGACCCTAGAGGCTAATACAAGTAATATATAAAAAATGATGTTTTTGCACAAGCTTTTAAAAATGATTCCAAAAAACGATAATTTTATTTTTACTTATGTTTTACTACAATTTTTGAAAAATTATTTAATAATGTTATATTGTTTTTTAATTTCCTTTGCTTGTAGATAAATTATTTCATAATCATGAATGGTGTCTAGTGTGTCCACCAGGCAGCAATACTGTATATACGTGGAAGTCAGAAGCTGTGATCGCGGATACTTCTTACTAGACATGGTAACATCTGATACTAGATACCCAAATAAACAAGCAGCCATCCCCTTCGTGTTTTTCCTCTCTCATCATGTTCATTCTAGAATGTTAAGAGACGACATGCGGAGAAGCAACACACAGTTCAAGGAAGATCCCCTACCGAGCTGCTGACATGCTTCCCTCGGGTTGTGACATGGATGGTATTTGCTGGTGTCACACAGTGGGGATCTTCATTGAAGCTCATGTTTTTGAGTTCCATCTTGACCTTTGCACTTTTACTCTTTTACATACTTAGCTCTATTCTTCCCATACAGTGATTGACTCTTGGGTAATTTTCTGCTGACTGTAATTTTTGGAGTCATATATTTTCAAAGAGACGGCTGTGATTTGCCCTACGTGAACTTTTTCGTGCGTGTTTTACATTCTTTTTGGGTGAATTTTCATCGAGTATCAGTTTGAATTAGTTTATGTGACTTATGTGATGAGAGGTCACATCACGCAACATATACAACGATCCTTACAGGAGACCGTAGTTACATAAATACATATATTGTTATGAATTATTATACACAAAAATGTCAATATCAATGAATTTGTATGTAAATAAATTACTATTTCTTTTCCATTGTAGCTATCTATAACATGTCTGCACTTAGTTTTTGCCCATAGAATAACATACAGGTGCATCTCAATAAATTAGAATATTATCAAAAAGTTAATTTATTTCAGTTATTCAATACAAAAAGGAAACCCATATATTACATAGAGACATTACACACAGAGGGATCTATTCCTATATATTACATAGAGACATTACACACAGAGGGATCTATTTCTATATATTATATAGAGTCATTACACACAGAGGGATCTATTTCTATATATTATATAGAGTCATTACACACAGAGTGATCGATTACTATATATTATATAGAGTCATTACACACAGAGGGATCTATTTCTATATATTATATAGAGCCATTACACACAAAGGGACCAATTCCTATATATTATATAGAGTCATTACACATAGAGGATCTATTACTATATATTATATAGAGTCATTATACACAGAGGGATCTATTCCTATATATTATATAAGAAGCAAGCAGGGGAAGGATCCAGCTCAGACTCCAAGGATTTGAATAAAAATAATTTCTTTATTTCAACTTAGTTAAAAACAATATATCCAAAAAGGTATAATAACACCGGCTGATAACACTGACAGATGGTAGATGATGAAAAAAACTACACGTTTCGGCGGTACGCCTTCATCAGGTCATAGTCACCATAGCACTAAACAACGGATATATAAAGCCATTATCTCCTGGCCAAAAGAACCCTCCCAAATGTTCATAATTAATTAATCAAGTAAGGGAGTATACGTTGCTCAGGACAAAGTAACTTAATAAAAAACCTAAAAACACCATAGTATGACCATGAATAATCATCTAATCCATTTTACAAAAACTCATCCAGATACATGGAAATTAGATGACAATAGAATAGCAATAAATACATTAGTATAAATATACAAATATATGCAAAAAAAAATATATAATATTTTTTTGCATATATTTGTATATTTATACTGATGTATTTATTGCTATTCTATTGTCATGTAATTTCCATGTATCTGGATGAGTTTTTGTAAAATGGATTAGATGATTATTCATGGTCATAATATGATGTTTTTAGGTTTTTTTATTAAGTTACTTTGTCCTGAGCAACGTATACTCCCTTAGTGTTACGAACCGGCGCCGCCATAGCCGCAAGCAGCCTGCTGCGGTTCCTGTTGCGCCCAGGCACCGGCTGCCGTTCTTGGCCGTGCCTCGGGTCGTCCAGTTGGCTGTTCCTTCCACCACGTCTAAGTGTGGAGAGGCGGCTAGTGCGCATGCGTGCGCCGATTTACCCCAGCCAGAGTTTAAGCCCGGTGTTTTGCCTAGTGAGCATGCTCAGCCTGATTGTGTTATGTCTGAGACTAAGTCCTCAGTTCAGGCTACTGAGCATGCTCCCACAATTAACCCTAACAGCCTCTTTGCACAGGTACTTGGACTTCGTGCTGTGTCTAAGTTCTGGGATGTGCCTACTGAGCATGCTCAAACTGATAGTCTGCTTTCTAAGCCTGTGGCTCAGGCTACTGAGCATGCTCAGGCACTTAGTGCATCAGAGGCTAGGTCCGGTAAGGACCTCACTGAGCATGTCCGTGAGGTGGCAGGCCCTGATAGGGCAGAGGGTGTCAGGTGTCCTGATGACGTGGCAACTCCGGACTGGCTCGCAGAGGCCCGCCCCTATGATCTGGCACCTCAGTATTGGTCGTCAGACGATGACTGGTGAAGTGTTTGGGGCGTGGCTGCCACGAGGTCATCAATGACGTGGCGGTTCCGGATAGGTCGCATGTGACGTCACTGATGACATGGCTCTCTGCTATTGGACCTTGGTGGTTCCACCCTGGGTTTGAGGCGGACCCAGGTTATAAAAGGGGCTGGAGACAACATGGAGGTGCGCAGTCTTCACTTTTGCTCAGTCAGAGCACACCTCCATGTTAGAGCCTCATTGCGGCATAAGCCTATGTTGGGAAGCAGTAGGTAGGGTTAGGCGAACGGTGCCTGTCACGCCAAGATTCGTGGCTCGGCACATCAGGGTCAGGCGCCGTGCTTCCCTCCTGCCGTTCCAGTCTTGCTATAGCAGCCCAGTGGCGTTAACTGGGCTGCGGCTGCTGTGCTACCTGTCCGATTGTGCCTCCTACGCACACGGACAACGCACCTGCTGCGCCACCTGTCCGATTGTGCCCCCTACGCACACGGACAACGCACCTGCTGCGCCACCTGTCCGGTTGTGCCCCCTACGCACACGGACAATGCACCTGCTGCGCCACCTGTCCGGTTGTGCCCCCTACGCACACGGACAACGCACCTGCTGCGCCACCTGTCCGGTTGTGCCCCCTACGCGCACGGACAGCGTACCCCAGGACCCCTGTGGAGTTAACAGGGTGTTCCTTATTTTCCTCGGCTTCCCGGTCAACGCTACTGGTGTACCCATCTGGCCTGACGTGTCCTACACACACGTGGCCAGTCGAGAGGTGGCCAGAAACGCTAATCGGAGGACCGCTTGGCCTGACGTGTCCTACACACGTGGCCGACAGGGCGCTTTCGTGGCGGTCTTCCGGTCAACGCTACCTGGTTACCACCCGGCCTGACGTGTTTCCTGCACACGTGGTTGGTGTAGCGCTAGGTGCACCCAAACGCTAATCGGGTTGTCGTCCGGTCTGACGTGTCCCAACACACGTGACCAGTTCCCAGAGTTCCTGGGTTATCTCAGAGCCATCCAGCTCTATAGTCTCCGCCTAACCCTCAGGTGCCAGCAGCTCCATTGTCATCTGGAGCACGGTGGGCCCCGACTGGCGATTAGGATATATATCCCCTGGTCCTAATCTGCCGGTCCCCCCGTAACAGTAAGACTGCGCCAGGGTCTGGCTGGCATGGCGGAGATGGAGCAGCTACGTCAGTTCATGCTGCAGCTTGATGCCAGAGTGAGGTCTCTGGAGAATTCTGCTCTTGCTGCTGATATGGATGATGTGGTGGCTCAAGCGTCTGCAATGGTGTCCGTCACCAAGCCTACTTCAACCCTCCCTCACCTCTTGCTGCCCAACAAGTTTACGGGGAACAGCAAGGCATGTAGGGGATTTGTGAACCAGTGCTCAGTCCATCTAGAGCTGTTGGCTGAACGGTTTCCTACAGAGAGGTCAAAGGTGGGGTTTATCATCTCCTTGCTCTCTGATAGAGCACTGGAGTGGGCTACACCATTGTGGGAGAGGAATGACCCCGTAGTACAGGACTCTAAGGAGTTTTTGGAGTCCTTGTGACAAGTGTTCCTGGGGCCTCAGGTCACTCACGACTCGGCCCTACAGCTACTGACTTTGGAGCAGGGGCGTACCTCCTCAAGTCAATATGCTGTGAGTTTCAGGACACTTGCTGCAGAACTGGGGTGGTCAGAGAGGACTCTCATTCCACTGTTCTGGAGGGGATTAGCCTCGCACGTGAAGGACGCATTAGCGTCGCGTGAGGTACCAACTACCCTTGAGGGCCTCATGACTCTGGCTACCTGCATTGACCTGCGGACCTCCGAACGTCAGCTGGAGCGCAGGTCAGAGGGCTGTTCAGCCACTGTAGTGGTCTCTCCTACTGCACCTCCCTTAGAGGACATCTCTAGGGTTGGTGTTGCTAGGTCTTCGAGTCGCAAGGGCATTTCCTGTTTCGCTTGTGGGCAGTATGGTCATTATGCCAACCGTTGCCCAAAGCGTCAGGGTAAGCGACCGCGATTGGTGACCATAGCTGAAGGTAGATTGGACTCTGCGTCATCCATTAGGGTGACGTTTCCCGCGTCCATTTCCTTTAAGGGGTCAACATGGTCCTCAAGGGCAAGTGTGGACACAGGTGCTGGGGATAGTTTCATCTCCTCCTCTTTTGCTCGGCGGCATGCCATCCCACTGGTGCAAATGCCAAGGCCAGTGAGAGTCCGTGTATTGGATGGGTCCTTGTTGCCCAAGGTAATTCACCAGCGGACAGTGCCCATTACCCTTGCCATGTCATCTGGGCATAGGGAGACCATTTCATTTCTGGTTCTCCCTAAGGGTGCAGATGATATTCTGCTTGGTATTCCTTGGTTGAAGCAACATTCCCCACATATCGACTGGTCGTCTGGGGTGATTACGCGGTGGAGCGAGTCTTGTAGCTCCCACTGCATGTCTCCATCTTCTGCCCGTCGCTCAGTGGTATCTGTGGCGACTATAGACCATTCGAGTGGGAGGGCCGCTAGAGGGGGGGGTACTGTTACGAACCGGCGCCGCCATAGCCGCAAGCAGCCTGCTGCGGTTCCTGTTGCGCCCAGGCACCGGCTGCCGTTCTTGGCCGTGCCTCGGGTCGTCCAGTTGGCTGTTCCTTCCACCACGTCTAAGTGTGGAGAGGCGGCTAGTGCGCATGCGTGCGCCGATTTACCCCAGCCAGAGTTTAAGCCCGGTGTTTTGCCTAGTGAGCATGCTCAGCCTGATTGTGTTATGTCTGAGACTAAGTCCTCAGTTCAGGCTACTGAGCATGCTCCCACAATTAACTCTAACAGCCTCTTTGCACAGGTACTTGGACTTCGTGCTGTGTCTAAGTTCTGGGATGTGCCTACTGAGCATGCTCAAACTGATAGTCTGCTTTCTAAGCCTGTGGCTCAGGCTACTGAGCATGCTCAGGCACTTAGTGCATCAGAGGCTAGGTCCGGTAAGGACCTCACTGAGCATGTCCGTGAGGTGGCAGGCCCTGATAGGGCAGAGGGTGTCAGGTGTCCTGATGACGTGGCAACTCCGGACTGGCTCGCAGAGGCCCGCCCCTATGATCTGGCACCTCAGTATTGGTCGTCAGACGATGACTGGTGAAGTGTTTGGGGCGTGGCTGCCACGAGGTCATCAATGACGTGGCGGTTCCGGATAGGTCGCATGTGACGTCACTGATGACATGGCTCTCTGCTATTGGACCTTGGTGGTTCCACCCTGGGTTTGAGGCGGACCCAGGTTATAAAAGGGGCTGGAGACAACATGGAGGTGCGCAGTCTTCACTTTTGCTCAGTCAGAGCACACCTCCATGTTAGAGCCTCATTGCGGCATAAGCCTATGTTGGGAAGCAGTAGGTAGGGTTAGGCGAACGGTGCCTGTCACGCCAAGATTCGTGGCTCGGCACATCAGGGTCAGGCGCCGTGCTTCCCTCCTGCCGTTCCAGTTTTGCTATAGCAGCCCAGTGGCGTTAACTGGGCTGCGGCTGCTGTGCTACCTGTCCGATTGTGCCTCCTACGCACACGGACAACGCACCTGCTGCGCCACCTGTCCGATTGTGCCCCCTACGCACACGGACAACGCACCTGCTGCGCCACCTGTCCGGTTGTGCCCCCTACGCACACGGACAACGCACCTGCTGCGCCACCTGTCCGATTGTGCCCCCTACGCACACGGACAACGCACCTGCTGCGCCACCTGTCCGGTTGTGCCCCCTACGCGCACGGACAGCGTACCCCAGGACCCCTGTGGAGTTAACAGGGTGTTCCTTATTTTCCTCGGCTTCCCGGTCAACGCTACTGGTGTACCCATCTGGCCTGACGTGTCCTACACACACGTGGCCAGTCGAGAGGTGGCCAGAAACGCTAATCGGAGGACCACTCGGCCTGACGTGTCCTACACACGTGGCCGACAGGGCGCTTTCGTGGCGGTCTTCCGGTCAACGCTACCTGGTTACCACCCGGCCTGACGTGTTTCCTGCACACGTGGTTGGTGTAGCGCTAGGTGCACCAAAACGCTAATCGGGTTGTCGTCCGGTCTGACGTGTCCCAACACACGTGACCAGTTCCCAGAGTTCCTGGGTTATCTCAGAGCCATCCAGCTCTATAGTCTCCGCCTAACCCTCAGGTGCCAGCAGCTCCATTGTCATCTGGAGCACGGTGGGCCCCGACTGGCGATTAGGATATATATCCCCTGGTCCTAATCTGCCGGTCCCCCCGTAACACTTAGTTGATTAATTAATTGTGAACATTTGGGAGGGTTCTTTTGCCCAGGAGAAAATGGCTATATATATCCTTTTTTAGTGCTATGGTGACTGACCTGATGAAGGCGTACCGCCGAAACGTGTAGTTTTTTCATCATCTACCATCTGTCAGTGTTATCAGCCGGTGTTATTATACCTTTTTGGATATATTCTTTTTAACAAAGTTGAAATAAAGAAATGCCTTTTATTCAAATCCTTGGAGTCTGAGCTGGATCCTTCCCCTGCTTGCTTCTTGTCTATATACGGCTGGCTGCCGTGAACCGTGCTGGGACCGAGGCTACCTATTTGGAGGAACTAATCAGGCTGACTTCCACTGTGATGAGCGGCTCAATTACTCTGTGTCTACAATTGTTATATATTATATAGAGTCATTACACACAGAAGAGGGATCTATTCCTATATATTATATAGTTATTACACACAGAGGGATCTATTTCAAGTGTTTATTATATATTATATAGAGCATTATTTATTTACTTATCCTTAATGCAGCAGCCAGGGTCACCTATCTGGCTAACCGTTACTCGGAAGCTTCCGCTCTGTGCCAGTCATTGCACTGGCTGCGATAAATATCATACGATCCAATTCAAATTGCTTGTTCTCACCCACAAAGCTCTCCACAGTGCGGCACCCCCTGACATTTCCACCCTCATCTGTCTATCACCCTACCCGTTCTCTACACTGCAAATGACTTTTGACTGACATTCACACTAATCTGAACCTTTCGCTATTTGATCCAAGACTTCTCCCGAGCTGCACCAATCCTCTGGAATGCCCAAAGAAACTAGGACAAACCACAACTTACTCAGCTTCAGACGCTCCCTAAAAACACATCTTTTTAGGGTGGCCTATCAGACTCCCTAGTCAAATTAAGTCCAAATAGCTTCTCTCCACAACTTCTAGCAACATAACTCTCCGTCAAGCTCCACCGCACCCAAAAGCA
Source organism: Anomaloglossus baeobatrachus (assembly GCF_048569485.1). Lineage (NCBI taxonomy): Eukaryota > Metazoa > Chordata > Amphibia > Anura > Aromobatidae > Anomaloglossus > Anomaloglossus baeobatrachus. The sequence continues at coordinate 47,391,620 of NC_134355.1, forward strand.
GCTCAAAGATTGGCTGACTGGTTCAAGCAGCCTTTATCTAACCCCCGTTTCTTTCTTTGAGATGGCTGGATTGTCATTGTAAATAAGCACCTGTACCCTGTCATCTCCTCCCCCCACCTCATTGTAGATTGTAAGCTCTCACGAGCAGGGTTGTCTTCATTGCTTTAATTATTGTATTTTCTATAACTATTGCTTGTATATGAACCTCTGACATGTAAAGCGCTGCAGAATATGTTGGCGCTATAGAAATAAAGATTATTATTGTTCATTTCTGTCAATATTCATGATTATGGCTTACAGCCAATGAAAACCCCAAAGGTCATCATCTCAGAAAATTAGAATAATTACACAAAACATATGCAAAGGCTTCCTAAGCATTTCAAGTGGTCCTTTAGTCTGGTTCAGTAGGCTACACAATCATGGGGAAGACTGCTGACTTGACAGATGTCCAGAAGGCAGTCATTGACACACTCCATAAGGAGGGTTAATCCACAAAAGGTCATTGTATATGACCATATGATGTTATTACGGGATGCTGATGGGTTATCATAACAGCTGGGAGTCACAGGAGATCAGAATATCTGCTGTAAAGACCATTCCTGATGCTGATGCTCTGTACAGCACAAGCGTTTGGAGTATATCAGCTTCAAGTCCCCTAAGGGGATTAATAAAAACAATAAAAAGTGTAAAAAAAACAAAATTTCCAAATTATTTTTAAAACATTTAAAAAGATATGAAAAAATAAAAAAACACAAAAGTTCAAATTACCCCTTTTATCCCATCTAATATATAAAGCTGAATGTGTGTATGTGTGTATGTATGTGTGTATGTCCGGGATTGGCATCTGCACCGTCGCAGCTACAGCCACACAATTTTGCACACTCACACGTCTGGACCCCGAGAGCGTCATAGGCTATGTTGTGAGGCAAAATTTTAACCCCGCACGTTCCAATTTACCAATCAACTTTGCCCCTATTTACATAATGGGGAAAAAGTGAAACGAAAAGTGTTGGAGGCAAATTGACAGCTGCCAGATGTGAACAAGGGGGACTTAAAGAATGAGAGCGATGGCGTCAAAGAGTATATACCGTACAGTTGCTAAGGTGGGGCCCCGACATGGGATACTCACCATACTTGGGGATATGAACACACAAACAAAATGCGCAACACACTACCACGTACTTGAACACATCTACCACCCTCAGCACACATCTCACCATACATACACCAACCTCGCCACATAATCGCCGTAAAAAACACACAAGTCTGGTATTATCCTTCAAAAATAAAAATCTGATTAATAAGCAGCCAAACTACAAGAATAACAAATGTACCATATTGGAAATAGGGCAGCTGTCAGTCACATGACCTGTGTATGTATGTATGTTCATGTACAGGGCAAGAGACAGACCTGGAAAGAGACAGATGGGGAAAGAGACAGGCAGACAGGGACAGAGACAGGCAGAAAGGGAAAGAGACAGACAGAGAGACAGACAAAGACAGATGGGGAAAGAGACAGACCTTGATTGAGACAGATGGGGAAAGAGACAGAGAAGTAGAGGCAGACAAGGAAAGAGACAGAGACAGGCAGACAGGGAAAGAGACAGACAGGAAAAGACACAATCAAATAGATGGACAAAGACAGACAGGGAAAGAGACAGGAAGAAAGATGGGGAAAGAGACAGACCTGGGAAAGAGCAGGCAGACGGGAAAAGAGACAGATGGGGAAAGAGACAATATATGTTGTGATATGCTTCTATTAGCTTAGTTTTTGCCTTTTAATAATTACATTTCTATCTATTTGTTTTGTGGTTTTTGTGTGCAGAATATTTTTTTGTTAATACATTCTATTTTGTTAACAGCAGTTATTAACCCGGGCGAAGCCGGGTAGTACAGCTAGTTGAAAATAAAATAAAAAAACATAAACGCACATAATTGGTATCACCACTTACAAAAATGCCCGATCTATCACAATATAAAATAAATTAATCTGATCATTACATAAAGGGTGTAATGAGAAAAAAAAGTAAAAACACTGGAATTAAGTTTTTTTTGGTAGCCACAACATTAAAAATAAAATGCAATAAGAGGTGATGAAAACATTGAATCTACCCCAAAATGGTATAATTAAAAATGTCATCTCAGGATGCAAAAAATAAGCCCTATATAAGAAAAATAAAGAAAGTTATCGGTCTCGGAAAATGGCGACCAAAGCGCAATTTTTTTTATTTATTTTTTTTTATAAATTTCTGATTTTTTTTTCACCACCTAAATAAAAAAAACTAAACATGTTTGGTATCTATGAACTTGTACTTGTGGAATCATAATGCCGGGGTAGTTTTACCATGTAGTGAACAGGGTAAATAAAAAACCCTAAAACAATTGTGGAACTGCATTTTTTTAGCACTTTCACCACACTTGGAAATTGTTTTCCTATTTTCCAATACATTATGGGGCAGACTCGTCCCGCAAAAAAACAAGCTATATAATGGAAAAATAAAATTGTCTCTCCAGGAAAGGAGACAAACTCTAGCACCACCTATTGGAAGTAGCGATCCTAAAAGTCAAAATTGGCCTTTTAACAAGCCTTTTCATATGACCTAGGAGGGAAAAATAAAAAAAAGTTATGGCTCTTGGAAGAAAGGGAGGAAAAAAACAAAATTAAAAACGGAAAATCGATGGGTGGTGAAGGTGTTAAAAAATGCATAACTATAAAAAGGAAAACATAAAAAATGTAGCAAAATCACAAAAATATGACTAAGGCAGAAAATTGCGTTGTGGAAACATGGCCTTAGGGGCACTTTGCACACTACGACATCGCAAGCCGATGCTGCGATGCCGAGCGCGATAGTCCCCGCCCCCGTCGCAGCTGCGATATCATGGTGATAGCTGGCGTAGCGAACATTATTGCTACGGCAGCTTCACATGCACTCACCTGCCCTGCGACATCGCTCTGGCCGGCGAACCGCCTCCTTCCTAAGCGACGTCACACGCCAGCCGTCCAATAGAAGCGGAGGGGCGGAGATGAGCGGGACGTAAACATCCCGCCCACCTCCTTCCTTCCGCATTGCCGGCCGGGACGTAGGTTGGAGATGTTCCTCGCTCCTGCAGCTTCACACACGGCGATGTGCTGCCGCAGGAACGAGGAACAACATCGTAACATCGGTCTTTCCCAATTCATGGAAATGACCGACGCTACACTGATGATACGATTACGACGCTTTTGTGCTCGTTAATTGTATCAAAAATGCTTTACACACTACGATGTCGAGAGTGACGCCGGAAGTGCGTCACTTTCGATTTGACCCCACCGACATCGCACCTGCGATGTCGTAGTGTGCAAAGTGCCCCTTAGAGTTTCTGTAGTGGAACATAATGTGATAAGTTTATTTCAGATGGGGGAAGGGCTTGATATGAAAAAAGGATTATCCAAAGTGGGAGCCAAACCCTTAAAACTAATGGTAGGTAAACAAAATAAGATAATTGAGACTATATAAACATTTTGCATTTTAAATATAGATATGAAAGCAAAATAGTCTAATAAATCTCTTGCAGACACCATGTACACTTTTCCTTAATGGCTCGGCGCTCAGAACAGTGCGCAGCATTGTATGTCGTGTTGAAGTGGGCAGATAATTTGACAGTTTAAATTCAGTTTTGACGTCAATTAGCCAAATATGATGTCACAAGGCATAAACATTTACCCCTCGGCCACATCAGAACTGAATGTGTCAATAATCCGTTTAAACATAACTTGCATACATATGGACGGTAGATATAGATCATGATTTATTGTTTGTACAACCCTGAAGTGTAGATTTTTACTATATTTTTTATTTATTTTTTTTTATTATTAGATTTGAGCAAAAAATTAGTTAAAAAAACCCAAACAAACAGGGACCAATGCAAAAATGTGTATTAAGTGCAAATCTAAATGATAACCTATATTTATTCATTTTCTAAAATGAAACACTCTTCTGAATTTAGTGTAAAGCAAAATCCTATTAAAATTGTGATGTTTTTAAATTTAACATTTTTTTTTAAATCCCTTTTACACCCCTGCCATATAGGTGCCGTATCTAACAAGATCTCTGGGACCAATATCCAGACTGAAATCTGTGAGTCAAAGTGCTTGATTTAGAATAAAACTTCAAAAATAAATTTCTCAAAAATGTCCCCCAAAAATTATTCTAGAAGTATGAATGTAATAAACATTAAAGGGGCTTTACACTCATACCTTTAGTAAGTGGTCGAGTATCCTGCTGTAGGTCCTCTTAGAGGTGCGGTTCAGTTTGGTCCGATGGGCGTCACTGGTCTTGACTCGGCGCCTCCTCTATCCTTGGTGATCACCACCCTCCATCATGCTTCATGTGGATGAGGTGTCCTACACCAGCCACTCAGAATCCCTCCATTGTGCTCCTGCGTATGCACACTTCTCTAGCCCTGCTGCGGGCAGAGCAAACTACCGTAATGTACTGAAAGGTCAAAGAACGCCCTCACATGCGCTCTACAATATTTTGATTTGCCCAGGGGGCAGAGCAAATTACTGTAATGTACTGAAAGGTCAAAGAATGCTTGTGCGCTACAATACTTTGATCTGCTGTCAGCACGGCAAAAACAAGTGCGCGTGCAAAGGAGCGCAATGTAGGACATTGTGTGAATGAGGCGTCCTATGTGATCCACACAGAGTCCCTCCATTACGCTCCTTCACACACACACTTCTCTCTGCCCTACTGAGGGCAGAGCAAACTACTGTAATGGACATTCCTTCAATTTACTGGGTGCTTCTTCCACCCTTCCCTTGCGGAACTCCCTGGATTAATCACGATCATGATGAAGGGAAGGTAAGCTGGCTTTTTTGTATTTTTTAAACTACTTTAATGTACTGAAAGGTCAAAGAACACGTGCTCTTGAGCAGGTGCGCAATGGAGAACATTGTGTGGATGACGTAGGACGCATCATCCACATAAAGCAGGGAAAGGAGATGGCGATCACAAGGATAGAGGAGGTGTGGGGTCAAGAACAGCGACACTCATCGGCAGTGTCGGACTGGCTACCGGAGAACCTCCAGTAATACCAGTCCTGGCTGTGGTTACCTGGATTGAACTCCAGAGCTCTCACCTAAACTCCGGGGTGCAGCCTGGACTGAACTCGGGGTTTGCAGGACTGAACTGCAATCGCCACTGGCGATTGCGGTTCAGTTAATGGCAGCTGCGGACAGGCCAGGCTGAACTCCAAAGCTGTCACGTGAGCTCCGGAGTTCAGCCCGGCCTGTCCGCAGCTGTGACATGAACTGAACCACAATCGCCATGGAATCAGTCGGCGCTCGTGGTTCAGTCCTGCAAACCCCTGTGGGCGTGCTAATTAGCATATCATAAAGGATCTTTAGAAATACTTTTTCTAAAGATCCCTTTAGCTATTCTGGTGTATACAGGGACAGTTAGGCAGGGATTAGTAATATACATCCAGAACTGCTCGTGCTTCTAGGTACATATTGGAGCTAACAGGTTCACTTTAATGGAATTATGATTTCTACTATTGAACATATCAGTGTTTGTATTCAGGTCTTGCACGGAGTTCAGTAGTATGTACAATACTTAAGTTTAATTTGTCATGTTAAATATTATAGGCTCTCCTCTCGTGTAGACAGCAGTATCAAAATTAGAATATGTTTCATTCCCTGTTACAAGCACATTTGTAGGAATTCTGGTGCCTGGTACTGGTTACAGAAAATTCAGCCTGCTACCCGATTTCTAACACCCTTTGAGACATACTGACTTGATTATAATATCACTTAGAAAAATATACTGTGCACTTTGGTATGTGAAGCGCTGGACGTTCTCAGATCTTGGTATTAGCGTTATTAGATACTGTTTTTAGTTCACAGTGTGATATTCTGTCTTACAGATAGGGATCAGACAGATGCCTGCCATGCAGATTCAGTCAAAATATACAAATATATATATATATGATGTGCCGCCCCTGTGCCAGCAGCCGGCGCTGCTCGGGTCCGGGCCATCAGGGGAGGTGGATCGAGGGTCTCCGGACCCGAGGGTCTCGTAGAAACGCCGAATAAATGGGGGGACGTAGCTGTACGAACTAGTCTGTAGTAAGTTCATGACGCCACCCACGGTGTGTGGTGAGGTGGGACACCACCGCTGCAGTTATGCGGCACCTGGGGGAGATGTTGTGTAGCAAGTTGTTAAGCCCTTTGTGGGCAGGGATGGTGGCCCCGGGACCCAGTGGTGCGGTGCAGGGGATAGCGACTGCAGGGAGTGCTGGTGTACTCACTGTTAGTAAAACACACAAGTCTCTGGTAAAGCAAGGTGGTGGTGGTGGCTGGTGCCGCGGCCGGTTGCATTCAGGGTCCCCCACCCTGCTGGTGGTCTCTATCTCTTTTCCTGCACCTCTTTGTGTGAGGTGGACTTTTCTGGCGTGAAACACAGGAGTCCGCTCCCGGCTGGATGTGGCCTAAGGAGCCATGCCCGAAGATGCTGGCCCATGGGATCTATGGGCCCTGGCTTCTATGAGGGACTTTGGGTGAGGCAGGACCTCTAGTCCTGGCCTCAATAGGTTAATTAACCAATTAACCAGTCCGCTTGTTTCCGGTTTCTAGCTTCAGGGTCTGAGTACCCCCTTTGTGCTACGGTTTCCGGGTCAGTTCCCTGTGTCGGTACCGGCGGGCTACAACCCTGTCTCGGTCCACCTCGGTTCTGCCAAGCCGTCTTCCCGTCTCCTGCTGACGGAGACCACCATCAGCCTCCTAGCCAGTGGCACCAGGGCTCCTACCCTGGTACCGTTCAACTTAAACTTTCTGCTGGAGCTATCCCCAGCTCCAGCCCACAATCCACTCCAAACTGAACTTCAGACTGATCTTAACTGATCTACTGTTTTTCCCGCCCCGGGCTGTCTAGACCCCTGGGTGGGCGTGTCCCAACCGCCTGGTCACGCCCACTAGTGTGTCTATCTTTCCCTAAGGGGGGGTGACTAGGGTTTTCTGGTTGGCTGCATGTTTCCTAATGAGGGAAGGTGTTATGCAAGGGCCTTTCTGTGATTACCTGGTTTGCCAGGGCGTCACATATACAGTATATTATATTATATATATATATATATATATATAATATAATATAATATAATATATATATATATACATAGGCTATGGGCAAAAGTATTGGGACACCTACACATGACTCCCAGCAGCATAATTTAAAGCAGTCATGAACGCTAATGCAAAATTTCCAGCAAGGACCAAAACTATCAGAGGTCTTTTATAGCATTGATCCACTCATATGGGCCAAAGGGACCTTTTACTGTACAAAGTCAAGGTGTGATTGCTACCCCTACACCCACTTGAGTTACATTCTAATTACACCAATGGGAGCTTTTTTGACTTCCCATTCCAGATCTGTATCCATCAACCTCTTCATGACCAATGACGTACCTATATGTCCCAGGTAGCCTCCCTCGCTTTAATGTGGGCTCGCGCATTATTCCCCACACATGTCAGCTGATCTGATTAGCAGATGTGCAGCTAACAGGCACTGGTGCCTGTTAGCTAATTAGATTGCGCTGTCAAACTCTGACAGCGAGATCTAAAGTACTTCTGCAAGGATCGCGCCATTTCCCATCACCATCGGCAGCCCTGTGAAGTGATCACGAGGTGCCAATGTGTTGCCATGACAGCATCGGGTCAGCTGATAACTCACTTCTTGTGAACGCTGCCACAGCGCCGGTATTCATAGGAGAACAGCATTTCTGCTGTTCAGAGTGATGCTGAAGCTCCAGTTCAGGACCGAACTTGAACCCGATTATGAGCCCGGACCCCAAACCCCATATAAGTCTATGGGGACCCAAACATTGTGTTGTAAAATGTTGTTAGTAAGGTCTAGGGGCCTGCAAAGCAGGATAGTTATACCCCCTCAGTCTCCTACGCTGCTGTCATACTACTTCCAGGTCACAACCAATCACAGACGCCATTATGCTGGCATAAAACACTGAGTGAAAGTCCGGCTCACTGTTTTGAAGGTGCTCAGGGGAACCAACAATTGGATAGAAATCGATAACCCCGGCACACAATGATGAAAAAACTTGAAATTTTTATTTTATTCAGTTTTTATTGACGTTTCGGCGAATGCCTTTTTCAAAACTAAATAAAGAGAAAATAAAAACATACACAATTGTCAGTACCATAAATACATAAGATATTATAAGTCATATCCATATAATTATCATGGTAACATCACATATACCTAATTCAGCCTGAAAATTTGTTTTATCTTGTGAAGTATATCATTGGACTTCATAAAGGATTTATCTAGAAAAAAGGCCCATATATTAGATACAAAAAAATTACATAAATCCTCCAAAATGGAACATACACTTGAAATATTCTTAATCAAAGTCTCCCCAAAAAGGATTTTTTGTATAACGGGGTACGGTGTAATTTTATCTATGGGACAGAGATATAACTTGTACATCATATCTATACAAAAAAGTAACAAAGGAATGCATCTGCATATAACAGTAAACTTATTATATTACCTCAAATGGCAAAAAGTGGAAAATCCTAGTGAGGATATGTGGTACAATTATCGCTAATAAGATAGCTGGAAAGTAAAACAGAATGGCGGTCAGAAGTGAATAAAAGGAAAAAAGTCCCATAGAGAAACATGACAATAGCCTCTCAGAGCGCCATAACATTACCTGTGCCTTGGGAGATCAGTGGTGGAGTGGAATGAGACAGAGCCGCAGTGAGGTTTAAATACCTAATAGGGGCGGGCCAACTAATTGGATTTCCTGTGAGGAGGAACGCATGGTGGAACGCAAGCGTGCGCTGTGCGCAGTGAAATACGGAAGTGCGCGCATGCGCAGTAGCAAAAAAGAAGCGGTGAAACGGTGTGACCCGGATAGGAGCTCCATGGAAACCGGAATAACCTGGATTACTGGATGGATCATGTGATAGCGGTAAGTAAGTAGATCTATCAGCCAGTTGTGTCTTAATCTCGGAAATATAATAGCTCCTGTCCATCACCACCAAAGACCCGCCCTTGTATAAATTTTCTTGACACTCATTTATTTGGATCAGGGAGGCGGTATCCTTTCTGACATGTATGTGAAACCCACTGATCGTAATAGTCTTTTGCATTATACCAGCAACCACCCACGTCACTTGAAAAACTCCTTGCCAATTTCACAGCATAAAAGAGTATCACGTAATGTTACAATGTTGAATCAGCGTTCACGTAGGCATGAGGAGATGTCACAAAAATTCTTACAGCGCGGTTATCCCGCATCAGTAGTTAAGTCTGCTTTTCAGGATAGTTTGAATCCAACTCGCAAACCTAGGAGAGAGGGTCCTCTTATCTCCTTTGTTAACACGTTTCACCCATTTCATCCGATCATTAAGAAAATTATCCTTAGACACTGGCAGGTTTTGCAGAGATCCTATCCATGTATCACTGAATTCTCCACTCCCCCTTTGTTTAGTTATAAACGTTCCCCAAATCTCCGTGACCTTTTGGTTAAGGCGGACATTGGATCATCAATTCTTCGGTCTCAACAGACTTTTCTTTCTACTCCCAAAAAGGGTAATTTTCCGTGTCTCCATTGTCCCCATTGTTCAAATATGGTTAAGGGCAACCAATTTACACATCCCCGTACCGGGAAGGTCTTTCAAATTAAAGAATTTTTTACTTGTGACACATCATACGTTATTTACTTAATAAAGTGTCCGTGCAGTCTTGGATATGTTGGGGAGACTACCCAGCATGTCCGAGACCGCATAGGGAAACACAAATCCACCATTAGATGTAGGATGACCATGTTGCCAATACCTCACCACTTTATACAATGTGGACATACTGTGTCCCAACTTCGTTTTCAAGTTTTAGAGCATGTTCCCCCGCTAAGGCTGGTTTCACACTACGTCTTTTTAACATCCGTTGAAAACGTTTTTTTAACGGAAGTACGGATCCAGTGCAAATTCGTTTTCCCTTCAATGCATTTTCAATGGACTCGCGTCCACCTCCGTTCGCATGCGTTTGCGTCCGTTAGACGACGGATCCAGTGAGATGCGTTATTTTAACATGTTTCAAAAACGCAACATGTAGCGTTTTTTTGCTTTGTCAAAATAACGCATCTCACAGGATCCTTCACATTGCGCCGCGAGCTGCAATGCATTTCAATGAGTGCTGGATCCTGCCTAGCAGAATGCGTTCAGTTGCGTTGTAACAGGATCCTGCTTTTGTACTGAGCATGCCCAGAAAGTACTGAGCATGCCCAGAACCAGTCTCGCGTGATCTGTCTATCTCTCTACTCCCTCCCTCACCCTCTCTCTCTCTATCTCTGTCTTTCCCCCTTCCTCTCTCTCCCACCTGAGAGCTGCGGACACTCGTAACCAAGGTAAATATCGCGTAACCACTTCTCTTAGTTACCCGATGTTTACGTTGGTTACGCGTGCAGGCAGCCCTGCTCCTAGCAGCTGCAGACACTCGTAACCAAGATAAATATCGGGTATCCAAGGCCGATGTTTACCTTGGTTACGAGCGTCTGCAGCTGTCAGAAGCCTCCTCCCAGTCTAGCTCCCCTCACTCCCGATCACATGACTCCAATGCCCGCCCCTAAATATCCAGTGCAGGATCCTGCAAAATAACATATGCGTTTGCATACGTTATTTGCTGTAAAAGCAGGATCCGTACTTCCGCTAAAAAAACGTTTTCAGCGGATGTTAAAAAGACGTAGTGTGAAACTAGCCTAAGGCGAGGAGGTGACAGGGTTCGAAAACTAAAAAACAGAGAATCCTATTGGATTCATATGCTTAATACCCTTTCCCCCAATGGCCTCAATAGGGAATATGACTATTATTGAATTGGAGATATGGGGTCCGTCCTATTTTTGGTTTCATTAGGTATGGATTTATATGTTCCACATTTGCATATATTGTGTGTGTATATATGTGTACACACACATTTTACATAATGCTTTGTAAACGTTACTGTAATCCTGCTGGTTGATATTTACTCCATCTATATATATAGGTAATTATATATGGTTATAGCTTACTATTGCTACTTTTACTTATATCTCCCTATTTTTTCCTTCTTATAGACACGTTGAGGTTATTCCGGTTTCCATGGAGCTCATATCCGGGTCACACCGTTTCACCGCTTCTTTTTTGCTACTGCGCATGCGCGCACTTCCGTATTTCACTGCGCACGCGCACGCTTGCGTTCCACCATGCGTTTCTCCCCACAGGAAATCCAATTAGTTGGCCCGCCCCTATTAGGTATTTAAACCTCACTGCGGCTCTGTCTCATTCCACTCCACCACTGATCTCCCAAGGCACAGGTAATGTTATGGCGCTCTGAGAGGCTATTGTCATGTTTCTCTAAGGGACTTTTTTCCTTTTATTCACTTCTGACCGCCATTCTGTTTTAGTTTCCAGCTATCTTATTAGCGATAATTGTACCACATATCCTCACTAGGATTTTCCACTTTTTGCCATTTGAGGTAATATAATAAGTTTACTGTTATATGCAGATGCATTCCTTTGTTACTTTTTTGTATACATATGATGTATAAGTTATATCTCTGTCCCATAGATAAAATTACACCGTACCCCGTTATACAAAAAATCCTTTTTGGGGAGACTTTGATTAAGAATATTTCAAGTGTATGTTCCATTTTGGAGGATTTATGTAATTTTTTTGTATCTAATATATGGGCCTTTTTTCTAGATAAATCCTTTATGAAGTCCAATGATATACTTCACAAGATAAAACAAATTTTCAGGCTGAATTAGGTATATGTGATGTTACCATGATAATTATATGGATATGACTTATAATATCTTATGTATTTATGGTACTGACAATTGTGTGTGTTTTTATTTTCTCTTTATTTAGTTTTGAAAAAGGCATTCGCCGAAACGTCAATAAAAACTGAATAAAATAAAAATTTCAAGTTTTTTCATCATTGTGTGCCGCCATTATGCTGGCAGTCTGACTTCAACCAATCACAGACGCTGTCATAGAGAGTGAGCGGGTGAAGCAGTGAATATGCATGAAGGTTAATGAGTGGACCCCGAAGTAGTGTGACAGCCGTGTGGTAGACTCAATAAGCATAATCTCTATTTTGCTTTATTTTATTGAATTTTATGGACTGAATGCACAGGGATTTTTTATTTTATTTTTTTATTTTATATTTTATTTTTTAATTTTTTACATTTTTTTTTATCTGGGTGGCCAAACCTGAACAGTAACACAGACTTCCCTGAGAAATCCATGTTTGGGGTCCAGTACAAACCCTGAACTTTATAGTTTGGGTTCACCCATGACTACTCATGACAAAGGTGGTTCCTGTATGGTCCGCAGTCTGATGATTATTGATAACATCTCCCAGTATCTGCTTCTCATTGTTAGGGATATACTGGAAGTTGTATGTTCATGTGATATAATTAATTTTTGTACTGAGGTTGGTTCTTGTGATGTATTTCTGTATTTCTGGTGGTTCTGGTGATGTGTTTCTGTACTGATGGGGGTTCTAGTGATATTTTGGTACTGCTGGTGGTTCAGATAATCTAATCTTGTACTGTTCTTAGATCTGATCCTGTACACATGTAATAATGCATAACTTGTAAGATTACGTGATACATGGCCCTATTAATAAACTGTTGTGCCATCTAACAAGTTGGGTTACTTTGTTTATATTTATGTTAGGAGCATTAAAAGGGTTACCCTAGTTTGTGATGAAAGTCTGCAGTCACTCGTGTGACTGTAGACTACTGAATTTTCACAGCCCGCACTGTGCGATTCTATGGTTCTGGCGGTGAGAGCGGGAGATCACAAAACTGCAAGTATGCAATTTAAATACATGGAGTCGCGTGCTGACTAGATACGCGTGGCTTTGTATGCTTCAAGTGAATTGAGTGAAGCCTGACACATCCTCCTCATCGCATTTTCAAATCTCACGCCTGTGCAGTTATTTCCGCTCGCGCAGGTGCAGTTCGCTCTGCCATATCGCGGGCAGAGCAGAAAACATGGCTGCCCTAGCTCGCGCTGGTGAGCTAAATGTGCAGGTGCGAGATTATGGGAGGGTATGAGCATGGCACTGGTGAGGTCATGCACAGCGTCGACCTCACCAGCGCCATGCTCGTACCCGCCCATAATTTCGCGCCTGCGCATTTAGCTCACCGGCGCGAGCTAGGGCAGCTATGTTTTCTGCTCTGCCCGTGATATGGCAGAGCGAACTGCGCCTGCGCGAGCCGACCTAACTGCACAGACGCGAGATTTGAAAATGCGACGAGGAGGATGACGGAGGGCGTCATCCCGTCAATCAAGGAAGGAGGACGGCGATCAGCGGCAGGAGGGGGATAAAGGAGCAGAAAATGAGCCCGCCTATCTGGCTAACACAGGTAATTAGCATACCTAACGGACAAGTTTTATAAAGTTATTTTTGGGGTCTGGAAGGGGAGTCAGGGCCAAGGTGCACCATCATAGAATGCAGCCCAGGAGCTGCAAAAGGGGATTCTTTTAGTTTAATAGGGGAAAAAAAAATCTGGTGACAGGTTCCCTTTAATGTCAGAATTTTGGAAAGTGCACACACAGTCGTACAGGAATGATAGAATACAAGAAACCAAAAAGAATAACAGATACCCTTCCAAACCTAAATTTATTTATTTATTTTACTCACTTATATAGCGCTATTAATTCCAAAGCTCTATACAGTAGCAATCATTGCTGTCCCCAATGGGGCTAACAATCTATATTCCATATCAGTATGTCTTTGGAGTGTGGAAGGAAACCGGAGAAAACCCAGACAAACACTGGGAGAATGATACAAACCCCTTCCACTGGCTTGAACCCCTGAGTGGAGCCATAACACACACTAGTGAACCCCCTTTAGATAGGTAGACAAGAAATCCTTCAGCAGCTGGACCAACACAAAACAGGCTGTGGTCCAAACAAGAGGGAAACTGACCAAAACACAAAGATCACCGTTCCGAACCCTGGAATGGAGCAATGGCAATAATGTATTAAAGGAAGTTGATTTTCCCTAAAGTTTAGTGACCATAAAATTGAATATTATTAGTAGAGGATGTATCAGAAAATGATATATGAAGAAATATATTTAGAACAAAAATTTGGACCTAATTAGACAATATTAGCGTTCATTGACAGACATTCACTTTGAGCGAGAAAGGGTTAATAAAGTATTGAACCAGTTAGTTGGTAGAATTACGTATAAAATTAGTATTTTTCTATGGAAGAACAGATGCTACCCTGTACAGCCATCACCGGACACAAGATTGAAGCTGAAAAGATAATCTTTTGGTATTGCAGCTGTCATAAGGATCTGTCATTTCAGCCTGGATCAACAGACGTGTATTTCACTCTTGTCCATATCTAGACTTTGGACAGTCACTCCTGGGAATGATACTATTATGTTGGGTGCAGCCTTCATGTAATTTAGTCTTTCCTGTGACATATTATTGCACAGGAGACTCTGAATTGCAGTCTCCACTGACGGCGGATTATAGGCAATTTAGACGTTTCTCACACCTGTGTGTTCTGATGTATTAACCCAAATTTTACATGTCCCTCCTGCAAAGAAAATTATATTAATAAGAACTTTTAGCATCGAGGCATTAGATTAAATCTGAATAAATACTTTGATTAACTGAATTCTTTAATTAATCCTATAATAAAGTTTTTAGTATTTCAAGTTTTGTTTATTCTTTAGTATAGTCAATAACAGGGTTAAATTGTAGATGTGACAAATAAAATTTGTTGCAAAGCTCAAAAAAAATCAGTTTTAACAGAATTTTTCAGGATTTGATATCCACAGATTCAATAAACAGCAGCCAATGGTTTATTTATAGGACTATGAATGGGTTAAAGAATAATATACCACTATACTCAACTGTTCTGTCACTGCCCCTCGCTGCCTGGCTCGCTAAGTTCCCATACGGAAGATGTCATGAGTGGAAGATCAAAGAAGACCCAAAGTGAGTAGAAAAGCTTTGTTACACTTGTGAGTGTGGACCCACTGCACCATGGGCTGGGCGTACCTTGGAGGGGCATGACTAAATGCCTACCAGGGGGGTATTTGTGACGCCCCTAAACTAGTCAGGGTGTCACAGGGTACTGCACTCTTATCTTGACTGGTGCAGGACTCAACCCTCTTGGTTCTGGGATCCTAACTTTGGTATTGCTCCATCAGCATGCAAATCCTAGTCACACCTCACACCACACCCTGTCAGGCACACTAGTGGGTGGTCTAACTGGAAAAGGGCCACTTGCCTAGGGGTCAGGCAGACTGGTGGGAGGGAGTAAGTCAGAGAGAGGAAGTGGAGAGCAACACAGAGTCAGTGTAGTAGTAGCTCCCAAAGAGTGAGGAGGTGGGAGTTGGAGCTCCCTGGGAGACGTTGGCAGACGGTGGTCTGAGACCGGAGGAGTCGGAGACCCGGTCGCAGGGTATTGGAGAAAGGTGCCAGGCTTTGTTTTGGGGAACGGCGGGCACCGGAGTACCTAGTAACCTAACCGGACCGAGCACGGCAGGGTACTGGACCCTAAATCAGGGATTAGCTTCACGCAACCTTATAATTAACCTGTGGAGGATAGTTTCTTTATGCACTTTCCCCAAGAGCTCAGAGATCGAAGGCATCAACACAACGAGGGGGATAGGGCTTTCCAGCTTATGCGGCCAACTGAAATCCCAAGTGTCAGCCATCGAGAGCAAAGCTTCACTACTTAACACTGGTGAGCGGGACCCCGACAGCTTCAAGCACAGGGGTCACAACGAACACTATAATACAGTGCATGGAGGCAAGGTACAGACCAACAGCAATACCAAAGGGAGCGGACTCCCGGACGAGCTCCCCTGAAGTGGCAGTGGCACCCAGAGACTTGGTTTACCTTTGCGTCAGAGTTTGCTTTGCGGTCGCATCACTACCAACATTGCCTGAGTGAGTAGGCTGTCCTCCTCCTACTTCCCATCTGCACCACGCTCCCCACCACGGGTGGCGTCACAAACTCTTATCTCTTGTAAAGACCCCCTTTGCATTTGAAGTGGCTGCGAGCCCCCGGGTCCAGAGACCCTCGAGCTACAGCAGCAACCCCCGGATCTGAGCGTTTCGACCGCTGCAGGGGCGGCACATTCACCAGAGCCTCTGATGGTGAAGTTGGACTTGGCTGCCGGTAGACACCAGGTACCACTTCAGAGCAGTTGCCGGACTGCAGCAGCTGGCCCCTGGAGTCAGTTACGCAAGTATGGAGCTCAGGGTAACAGGAAGGACTGGATACTGGTATTGGCACTGGTAGGACGTCTGGTTCAAACAGAATGGCTGGTTCAGACAAGAAAGGACTCAAGTAGATACTGTACCATGGGTTCAGGTACACGGACAGTATCAGGTTAAAGGTACGGAACGGTTCTGGTTCAGACAGGCAGGACTGGTTCAGATTTAAGCATGCCGGACAAGTTTGGTTCAGTCAGGATTTAAGGTCAGAGGGACCAGACAACAAACTAGCAGGTAAAAGACACACACTATATTGAAGTTGCTCAGGCACCTTCCTATAGGGGAGAAAAAGACTTCTGTCCAGCGCAATGACCAGAAATCAGATGATAAAATTTCCAGGATTTATTCAACGCTTTGTAAATTCATAAAATCAGACACTTACAATACATATGTACCACCCCGCGGGCTCAGTTGAGACCGCCGAGCCGCTCGGATCCGTGCTCGCACTACGGGTGGTGGCTCGAGCCTCTCACGGACCCGGGGGTCACGTCGCTCTGCAAGGGAGCTGGCGCTACACGCGGGGATTTGGGTGGTTGGTTTGAAATGATAGTTCGTGACGCCACCCACGGGTTGTGGTGATTGTAGACACCACCGCTGCGGTGAAGGTGTGGGGACCCCCGGGAGCGGTGTAGTAGCACAGCTAGGTGTTGACCCCTCCGTGGGTAGGGGATGTTGGTCCCAGGGCCCGGGTGCAGGGTATAGTGTTGCGGTGCAGCGCGGCGCGGTGCCTGATGGCACTAGTGTACTCACTCTGACACAAGACACTGGAGTCACTGGTAAACCAAACGGAGTGATGAACGGGGTCCGCAGCCGGCTGCAGCTTTTTCCAGATTAGGTTGGTGGTGTCCGCCTTTCTCCTGCACTTCTGTGTGTGAATCTTGACTCCTGTGCCTAGACACCGGTAGTCCGCTCCCCGACGTGTATCTGTCGTAGGAACCCGTTTGCCCGCAGACGCTGGCCCTTTGGATCTCTTGCCCTTGGCGGTGGCACTTATCCGGAATGGTTGGGCTGTTGCCTTCAATCAGGACTTAGGTGGGAATGAACCCCTGAGGTCCAGACCGCAATCAGTTAATTTTACTATGTTGGCGGCTTCTAGCCTAGTTCGGGGTCTAAGTACCCTGCCTGGTGCTCCGGTATCCAGTTGGCTCCCCGATTCGGTTCCGGCGGGCCACTACCCTGTCCCGGTTCCTTACGGTTCCACCGGTCATTTTCCCGGTCTCCTGCAGGCGGCCACTACCATCTGCCTCCTTGCCAGTGGCGACTGGGCTACGACCCAGCCACCTGGTAGTCTCTGGGCAGCCTGGACACAAGACTGCCCGTGAACTAGAACTTGACTCTTCCAGAGCCTGAGCTAGACCAGACTAGACTAACTGTTTTCCCGCGTCCAGGCCTGTGAACTCCTCGGTGGGTGGAGCCAACCACCTGGCCCCACCCCCCCGTGAATATCTTGATTGTAAATCAACTTTATTGGTTGTTGTCCTGGGATCATGTGTCCCGCTTGGTGGTTTTCTGTTTTAATTGTTTGCTAGAAATTAATGAATTAAATAAAGTTTTTTTACTTTTCTAAACAATTGAATGCACTTTTACTTCGTATCCAACCAAGCATAAGAGGTTGGTTTTGGTAGTATGTGCATTAAAATACATCCACAGGTGTGTCTCTTTTTAACACAGATGTTCTGAACAAATCTATCAGAAGCTTACAAAGACATGACATCATCCTATGGGCCGTATGATATTTTATAAAGGCATAGTTCTCTTAAGCGGTCTTTACATGCTACGATATATCAAACGATATGTCGTCGGGGTCACGTCGTAAGTGACGCACATCCGGCGCCGTTTGACATATTGTAGCGCGTGACAGCTACGAGCGTCTGTTAACGAGCAAAAATACTCACCTTATTGTTGCTCGTTGACACGTCGCTCATTTTCTAAAAATCGCACGTCCTTCTGCGCGCTGGTTGTTCATCGTTCCCAGGGCAGCACACATCGCTCCGTGTGACACTGCGGGAACGCTGAACTGCTGCTTACCTGTGTCCCGCCGGCAATGCGGAAGGAAGGAGGTGGGCGGGATGTTACGCCCGCTCATCTCCGCCCCTCCGCTACTATTGGGTGGCCACTATGTGACGTCGCTGTGACGCCGAATGTCCCTCTCCCTTCAGGAAGAGGATGTTCGCCGCCCACAGCGAGGTCGTTCAGGAGGTAAGTACGTGTGACAGGTGTTTACGATTTTGGGCGACATGGGCAACAGATTGCCCATGCCGCACAAACAATGGAGGCGGGTGCGATCGCAAATGCGATCGCACGACAAATTGAAGCGTGTAAAGCAGCCTTAAGTGTATGTAAACTTTTGACTTTGCAG
This sequence comes from Anomaloglossus baeobatrachus, assembly GCF_048569485.1. NCBI lineage: Eukaryota > Metazoa > Chordata > Amphibia > Anura > Aromobatidae > Anomaloglossus > Anomaloglossus baeobatrachus. Next base: position 47,410,273 of record NC_134355.1, read on the forward strand.
AAAGTATTAAAAATGCCTTAAAACATTTTCTCTCTCTCATTATTCTGGCGTTTGGCAAATATGAATAACTTGGGTTCCTAATAGACCTAAAACAAGAAAGGTTTATTTTGATTTCATGTCAGATAGTGAGAAAAACCTGCAGATTAGAGTTGAGCGAGTACCTAACTATTCGTACTCGCTATACTCATAATGAGTACTGTCTAATACTCGCGTATTCGTTACGAATAGCGTGTGCAATGCAAGTCAGTGGGGAAAAACTGGCAAAGTAATGAGTAACCCAAATGCTGTACTATTTGCTACTCACACGAATAGTACGGCATTCGGGTTACTCCTTACTTTGCCAGTTTTTCCCCATTGACATGCATTGCACATGCTATTCAAAATGAATATGCGAGTATTAGACAGTACTCGTTATGAGTATAGCTCGTTTTGAGTATACACTGTATGCAGACTTATTAGGCATTAGGTGTAATGACATCAACACCCTATATAAGGGGTGCTTAATTATTAGGCAACTTCCTTTCTTTTGGCAATATGGGTCAGAAGAGAGATTTGACGGGCTCTGAAAAGTCCAAAATTGTGAGATGTCTTGCAGAGAAATGCAGCAGTCTTGAAATTGCCAAACTTTTGAAGCGTGATCACCAAAACAATCGAGCGTTTCATGGCAAATAGCCAACAGGGTCGCAAGAAGCGTGTAGGGCAAAAAAGTTGCAAAATAACTGCCCATTAATTGAGGAAAAACAAGCGTGAAGCTGCCAAGATGCCATTTGCCACCAGTTTGGCCATATTTCAGAGCTGCAATGTTACTGGAGTATCAAAAAGCACAAGGTGTGCCATACTCAGGGACATGGCCAAGGTAAGGAAGGCTGAAAAACGACCACCTTTGAACAAGAAACATGAGATTAAACGTCAAGACTGGGCCAAGAAATATCTTAAGACTGATTATTCAAAGGTTTTATGGACTGATGAAATGAGTGACTCTTGATGGGCCAGAGGCTGGATCAGTAAAGGGTAGAGAATTCCACTCCAACTCAGATGCCTGCAAGGTTGAGGTGGGGTACTGTTATGGGCTGGTATCATCACAGATGAACCTGTGGGACATTTTCAGGTTGAGGATGGAGTGAAGCTCAACTCCCAGACCTACTGCCGGTTTCTGGAAGACAACTTTTTCAAGCAGTGGTACAGGAAGAACTCGGTATCATTAAAAAAAAACATGATTTTCATGCAGGACAAAGCTCCATCACATGCATCCAACTACTCCACAGCGTGGCTGGCCAGTAAAGGTCTAAAAAATGAAAAAATAATGACATGGCCCCCTTGTTCACCTGATCTGAACCCCATAGAGAACCTGTGGTCCCTCATAAAATGTAAGATCTACAGAGAGGGAAAACAGTCCACCTCTCGGAGCAGTGTCTGGAGGCTGTGGTGGCTGCTGCACGCAATGTTGATCATAAACAGATCAAGCAACTGACAGAATCTATGGATGGTATGCTGCTGAGTGTCATCATAAAGAAAGGTGGCTATATTGGTCACTAATTATTTTCGGTTTTTGTTTTTGATGTCAGAAATGTTTTTTTCTAAATTTTGTGCAGTTATATTGGTTTACCTGGTGAAAATAAACAAGTGAGATGGGAATATATTTGGTTTTTATTAAGTTGCCTAATAATTCTGCAAAGTGATAGTTACCTGCACAAACAGATATCCTCCTAAGATAGCCAAATCTAAAAAAAAAATCCCACTCCAACTTCCAAAAATATTAAGCTTTGATATTTACGAGTCTTTTGGGTTGATTGAGAACATAGTTGCTGATCAATAATAAAAAAAATCTGCTTAAATACAACTTGCCTAATAATTCTGCACACAGTGTAGAGAGTATGAATAGTTAGCTACTTGATCAACTCTAATGCAGATGTGTCTTTTTAGATAGTGGAAGGAAACATCTGGTTTCAACTGTATGTACACCATGTATTTATAAATATATATATATTTTTTTTAACCTACAGAAGTATCCAAGTATACAGTGAGGGTTTCCATTCAAAAGACAGCAAACAGAGATATTTACAAATGTAAGGAATTGATAAAATACAATCCTTCTTGTCTATGGTATGTTATATCATCATTTTTATACATATTATACAATATATATGATCAAATGATTACAGCTTCACATCACTTACCTCCCCCCCCACAATACTTTTAAGGGGGCACATTCACATCAGCTTCTGCATTTCATTTACCTTGTGAGATCAGGATTTCCTTCAGATGATCAAGTCTTTCAACTAGGACTGAACACGACGATGTTACACACGTCGGTCCTCTCTGTTGTGCATTACCTAATGCGCGGAGCACGGGACGGTACATTGATTGTGTCTATTAGCTGTATACGCTGCAGATGTTCTATACGTTTCTGCCTCTTTCAAATATTTGGAGAAAATCCTAAAACATGTCTATCATTAGGACCTCAAAGTTTGCTTTTTTTTCTCCTCATCAATGTGATTCTCATCCATTGGATAGGCACGTCTTTGCATGACATCTGTGATGTAAACTTCCATATATTTTCCACAAATAAAGTTGATTTAAATTATTCTTTGTGTCATGCAATAAAGAGTTTTCGTTAACCCCTAAAAGGGTTTTTCTCTTCTAAACAAATGGGTGAAATTGCAAAATGCCTGTAAAATCAAGCAACCTTGCAATATACTGTATGTCTTATTAAAGGGAGCCTGTCAGGTGTAATATGCACCCAGAACTACGAGCAGTTGCTAATCCCTGCCTAACCGTCCCTGTAGCATAGTAGCATAGATAAAGAAATCTTTAGAAAAAGTATTTCCAAAGATCTTTTATCGTATGCTAATGAGCGCGGGGACTAGTCCCCTGGGCATTAGTTCCCCTGGCTAGTCAGCCCCATTAGCATGTTAGCACACCCAGAGGGGCGTGCTAACATGCTAATGAATGTGCAGCTTCACAGGATGATCTCAGTCACCTCTCCATGGCCATCGCCGCCCGATGCTGGATTTCGACTCAGTGCGCATGATCTTGGACTTCCGGTTATGCGCACTACTTCAGTTTGAAACCAGGACGCGTACACCCGGCTTCATAGTGCGCTTAACCAAAATTACGGGGTCATGCACAGTGAATCGAAATCCAGCGTCGGACGTGATGACAGCGGAGAGGTGAGTGAGATCATCCTCTGATGCTGCTGCCCATTCATTAGCATGTTAGCACACCCACAGGGTCCCACAGGGGTGTACTAACATGCTAAGGGGCTGACTAGCAAGGGGAACTAATGCCCAGGGGGCTAGTCTCTGGTGTAATACCTGCCTGGATCCACAGACTCAAATGGGCTGTAATAGGGAGGCTAGAGGGAAGCCACTCACCAAGCAGGACCCCCAGAACCCTGAAACCCTTTAACCCTTATACAGGGATTTGGAATTGCACAGGGCCCTGGTGATCACTACCTGTGGAAGGCTGCAGTCCGATGAGAGTAGTAGTCAGGCAGGGTCAAACCAGGAATTGCAGAACAAGGACAGAATCAGCAGGCAATAATGTAGTCAGCAAACGTAGCAGAGGTCAAATCCGGATCGGGCAGTGAGGTACAAAAACAGTTGGCAGGAGGGTAGTCAGAAAACACGCAGAAGTCAGCACACAGGAATAACCAAACAGAATAGGACGTAACAGGAGACAGGAAAATCAGAACTATCTCTGGCAGTGGTCATGTGACAGGAGGGGGAATAAGAAGGGTGTGGTGTCTTCCCATTGGCTGTAGCTGAACGCTGGCAACTTCAGCTGGAAGACACATGCCACCTACAGTCAGCCAGCGGTACTGCAGATCCCAAGATAACTCAGCCCAGTGGATGATCGGAGCCTGCGCGCACCGCTGACGCTGGCATCGACTCCTCTCCCATCACCAGCGCCATCCATGGCAGGAACACGGCGTCGCCTGGCGATCGGAGCAGAAGTCGCAGGAGCAGACTCCGGCGGTAACGTAACACCTGGCCTCATTAGCATACAATATAAGATCTTTAGAAATACTTTTTCTAAAGATCCCTTTATCTATGCTATTGTATACAGGGATGGTTAGACAGGGATGAGCAATATATACCCAGAACTGCTCGTGGCTCTGGGTGCATATTGGACCTGACAGGTTCACTTTAAAAATCCTCTCCATTTTCAAAAACAAAGTGTTGTAAATCCCCCGATGAACCCCTTATATTGGGGGAAACACATTGGGATCTCTGTGTGTGGACCTTTACAGCATCCTGGAGCCTCCTGTGGCCTGGGAAGTTTACCATCAAAACGCTAAGCACCACTCTGTTTTCTGCTATGGCCTAAATGATGGCTGTTCTCATGTAACAGCCATTGTATATTCTGTTTTGTTTTTTACTAAATAAGTCAATTGGAGTATTATTTGTGGGGCTCATTTGAATAGCTCTATTGGTACATAATTCCATTTTATATCTAATATTTTTCATGCACAGAGCACTTTATTATAAGGTTTTCTTGGTGATGGGTATCATATTTTGTGACAGTTAGGGATACACTAGGGACAGCTGCCGTGGAACGGGGGCACCACATACCTAGGGTGCTTAAAGCCCCATTTGTTAGGCAGGGTGCAGTTGATCTGATCCTCAAGTGCTAGTGGACAAACAAGCCTAACTTTCCAGACATCACTGCAACATTTGCCCTGTTTACCCTCTGCCTTTACACTGGTACCCAGTATTAGGCCCGTTTCACACGTCAGTGAAAAACAGTGACGTTTTTCACTGGTGTGTAAAACACGCACATGTCCCTGCATGTGCCGGGATTCACGGCACACGTGGGTTCTCTAAGTGCAATCCGGGCTCCGTTCTCCGTGGCCCGTGATTGCACTTAGTAATCAACTCACCTGCGCCCGCTCCCGCTCTCCGTGGTGCTGAATCCTCCCGCGGTGCAGCATCCGGCCGGCGCTGACCCCCGCAGCAGCTGCTTCCGGGTCGGCTGTGTCGCGCATAATGAATATGCGCGACAATAATGAGCCGGCTTAGAAGCAGCAGGGAGAACGGGCTGCAGAGGACATCGCTGGACGCCGGGTGAGTTAAAATGTTTTTTATTTTGAAAGCACGTTTTTTTCTGGCACATGTTTCACGGACCACACCACTGCGTGGTCCGTGGGACATCAGTGATGCCAGAAAAAAATGGACATGTCTCCGTGCGGCAAACACGCACACGATGGTACGCCGCACGGAGACACGTGCAGTGAAAAATCACTGACGTGTGAGCAGACCCATTCATTAGAATGGGTCTGCGTATGTCAGTGATTCTGGTACGTTTAAAAAAAAGCACAAACGTACCAGAATCACTGACGTGTGAAAGGGGCCTTAACATTTCACACAAGTACCTTTTTTTCTTGCTATTTTGATTTGCATGTAAAAGGTTTTAGCAAAAATTCAGTAAAATATTTGTTTTTATAGGGAAGCTTGTGGAGTCAGACACTGCAATGCAACTTCACGATCACAAAATTCTACCCATCAAATCAGCAGAGTCTGTGGCTCAAAGCTTAGCTTCTGAATGCAATGTTAAAGGTTGTTGGTTTTAGTCCCAGGTGGGAAAATACAAGAAAAAAGGAAGATATTCTAATTGCTTCTCATTATTTTTAGCAGTTTTATAGGTAAAAAAAATAATTGGACTTTTTCTTAATCTCTAGAACACAGGTACATAGAAATACACTGCTATGAAAAGATGTATATCTTTGTAGCTGTATAATCTGTTTCAGGGTTCACTGACTGCAATGCAGCTTTACGATTACCAAATTCTTCCATCTTCTTCAGTATGGGCTGTGGTTTATTGTGAGGTCTGTTGCCTGCAAGTTGTGGTGAGACCAGAAAGGAGAATTATCTATTTAATTTGTGTGTGTGGAGAGAGATGGCCTGAGAAAGAGGAGGAGTATATACAGTGATAGTGAGAAGAGGTGAGAGGAAGTCAGGACAAAGCCCTGACATAGTGGGACTGAGCACCCAAATCGGGACAGTCCCTTTGAATCCGGGACAGTTGGGCGCTATGCAGTCATAGTGAGCTCCACAGGAAACTGTTGTATTGTAGTATATATAGTAGTATAAACAACCATGTATTTGCGGATTCAAATTCCCTAAAGGGACTAAAAATATTTAAGAATAGAGATGAGCAAACCTGAGCTGTAAAGGTCATGGTTTGTACTGAACACTAGTTTTCCGGGGCTTTAGCCCGAACACACTTTTTTTAAAAAAAAGTTTGGGTGTGGTTCCTATGGTAATCATTGGATAGAGCATCGGGGTGCTCAGGCATGCTCTGAATTCGGCCCTATGAGAGCAGCTTGCAGTTTCTGAATAGCTCTAACTGGGGGTAAAAGTAGCGTTTTTGCATGTAGTGTGTCAAAAAACAAACAATCAAGAAAAACTGCCCTCGACCCCAGAAGTGCTCTGTTTATGGCTGGCTGTATGTAGGAGAAGAGCCGAACTACCCAATCTTTAACTTCCATTATATTCGTTACTCGATTCGAGATGTTTATTTCGGACCCCCATTGACTTATATGGAGTTTGGCGTCATGGAACAAGTTCAGGTCAAGTTTGGGTACCGAAACAATCTTTTAACTAAAGTCCAGACGAACCCGGCAAACCCGAACATTCCCGGGTCCTCTCATCTCTAATTAAGAAATCAAACTGGGTTGTTAATTTACAGGATATAGTCTGTTCAGGAATCACCGTACAAATAAGCGAGGGGGAGATGTGTGTTTATATGTAAAATCGTCACTAAAATGCATCCTACGTGAAAATATATGTGAGGCTAATGAAAATGTAGAGTCTCTATGGGTGGAGATAGTGGAGGGGGAAAGAATAATAAAATACTGATTGGGGTTTGTTCCAAGTCTCCAAATATAAAGGAAATACAGCAAAATAGATGAGGCAGCGAATCAGGGGGAAGTCATTATTATGGGGGACTTCAACTATACGGATATAAATTGGGGAACAGAAACCTTGAGGTCTAGGAGAGGAAACAGGTTTTTGACAACCATGAAAGACACTTACCTATCACAACTGGTTCAGGACTCAACAAGAAGGGGGGCACTCTAGACCTAATATTCACCAATAAGCCGGACCGCATATCAAATATACAGGTTGGGGGTCACTTGGGTAATAGTGATTACAAAATAAGTTTTCATGTGTCCTTTAATAAGATGTACGGTAGAGAGGCTACATGGACACTAAATTTCAGGAAGGTGAATTCCCTACATCTAAAGCCTGCTTTACATGTTACGATTCTGCATACGATATCGATAGTAACCGCCCTCATCGTATGTGCGGCACGTTCAATTTGTTGAATGTGCCGCACAAACGATTAACCCCCATCACACGTACTTACCCCTCCATACGACCTCGATGTGGGCGGCGAACGTCCACTTCCTGGAGTGGGAGGGACGTTCGGCGTCACCGCGACGTCACATGGCAGCCGGCCAATAGAAACGGAGGGGCGGAGATGAGCGGGACGTAAACATCCCGCCCACCTCTTTCCTTCCGCATTGCTGGCCAGGAGCCGCAGGACGCAGGTAAGTTCTGTTCATCGTTCCCGGGGTGTCACACACTGCGATGTGTGCTACCCCGGGTACAATGAACAACCTGTCGTTAAATTTATGAGAAATGAACAACGTGCGTGCGATGAACGTTTTACCATTCAATCGCAATTGCACGTACCTGTCACACACTACAATGTACCTTACGATGCCGGATGTGCGTCACTTACGACGTGACCCCACCGACACATCGTAAGATATATTGTAGTGTGTAAAGCGGCCTTTAAAGAGGATTTTAGTTCCATAAGGTGGGACACTGTCCTGAGAAAGAAAAGTCCACAAAGCAATGGGACACTTTTATACACATCCTGAATAGGAGCTATGTACAAGATATACCCTATGGGAATTAACAAGCTAGAAATAGGAGGATGCCACTATGGATAAAGAGAGCTGTAAATTATAAAAGAAATCATTTAGAGAATTAGAGCAAGAGTGTAATGAGGAGGCATTAAATAATTATAGAAAATTAAATAAAATCTGTAAAAAGCAAATTAAGGCAGCAAAGATTGAGACAGAGACTCATTGCCAGAGAAAAAAATAATCCAAAAATATTCTTCAACTACATAAAGTAAGAAAATCAAAAAAGATAGTATTGGCCCCCTTAAAAATAGTCTTTGTGAAATGGTGGGGGAGGATGAAGGAAAGGCCAATCTGCTAAACTTCTTTTTTTCTACAGTATTTATACAAGAAAATCCTATGACATGATCAGGGAGGCCATAAATTCCCCATTAAATGTCACCTGCTTAACCCAGTAGGAAGTACAGCGCCGCCTAAAAATCACTAAAGTAGATTAATTCCCAAGCCCGGATGGCATACACCCCTGAGTACTGCAGGAAATAAGTACAATGATAGACAGACCATTATTTTTCATCTTCACAGACTCCATAATAACAGGGACTGTACCGCATGAGTGGCACATAGCAAATGTGGTGCCAATATTCCAAAAGGGGGCCAAACTTGAGTCTGGCAATTATAGGCCAGTAAATTTAACCTCTACTGTTGGTAAAATCCTTGAGGGTTTCCTAAGAGATCCCATCTTTGAACAACCTCATGAACCAGTATCAACATGGATTTATAAGGGATCAGTTCTGTCAAACTAATTTGATCAGCTTCTATGAGGAGATAAGTTCCAGACTGGACCAGGGAAGTGGATGTTGTCTGTATGGATTTTTCAAAGGCTTTTGATACAGAGCCACATAGAAGGTTGGTACATAAAATGAGATTAATCTACAATAGCCCTCAGTCCAGTAGACCACTGTGCAACCAGCTCTGTCCTCACCTATTGTACCATCACCCATTCCCTGTAGACTGTGAGCCCTCGCGGGCAGGGTCCTCTCTCCTCCTATACCAGTCTGTCTTGTACTGTTAATGATTGTTGTACATATACCCTCTTTCACTTGTAAAGCGCCATGGAATAAATGGCGCTATAATAATAAATAATAATAATAATAATTAATGGAAAGAGTGGAAAATATGTGTAACTGGGTTAAGCACTGGCTCAGTGATAGGAAACAAAGTGTGGTTATTAATGTAACACACTCAGACTGGGTCTCCGTTAACAGTGGGGTACCACAGGAATCAGTATTGGGCCCTCTTCTTTTTAACATATTTATTAATCACCTTGGAGGGGGCATTGAGAGTAGAATTTCAATATTTCCAGATGATACTAAACTATGCAAGGTAATTAATACAGAGAAGAATCATTTTATATTGCAAAGTGATTTGTGTAGCCTGGAGGCTTGGGCAGAGAAATAGCAATTGACATTTAATGTGGATAAATGTAAGGTTATGGACTTGGGCAGAGGAAATAAAATGTATAACTATGTACTTAATCCTAAAACACTGGGTAAAACTGTCACTGAAAAAGACTTGGGTGGACAGCAAACTAAACTTTACTGACCAGTGTCAGGCAGCTGCTGCCATGGCTAATAAAATAATGGGATGCATTAAAAGAGGCAGAGAGGCTCGTGAGAAGAACAGTTTTACTCCTATACAAGTCACAAGTGCGACAACACTTAGAATACTCTGTACAGTTTTGGTCTCCGGTGAATAAGAAGGACATACCTGAACTAGAGCGAGTTCAGAGTAGAGGAACCAAGGGTATTAAAGGAATGGGTGGGCTGCAATACCAAGACAGGTTATTAAACTTGGGGGTTTTCAGTTTGGAAATACGAAGGCTTAGACGTGATCTTATTACAATGTACAAATATACGGGGGGACAGAACAAAGCTCCCTCTAATTATCTTTTTACACCTAGACCTGCAACAGGGACAAGGGGGCAACCACTACGGTTAGAGGAAAGGAGGTTTAATCATAATCACAGATGCAGATTCTTTACTGTAAGAGCAGTGAAACTATGGAACTCTCTGACACATAATGTTGTAATGGTTGATTTGCTACTAAAATTTAATAGAGGTATGGATGCCTTTCTTGAAAAATATAATATTACTGCTTTTGTGCACTAGATTCTGTGATGGATGTTGATCTAAGTAACTAGTCTGATTACCGTATGTGGAGTCGGGAAGGAATTTTTTCCCCTAATGTGGCGCTTACTGTTTTCCCCATGGGTTTTTTTTTGCCTTCCTCTAGGTCAAAATGTTAGGTTAAGTCATGGGTTGAACTCGATAGACTTAAGTCTAACTTCAACCTTAAACACTATGAAACTTTTTAAAAATATGAAAACTTTTTTCAAAATATAAAAATTCAAAACACCCCTCTTTTACCCCTGTAAAAATGAAGAAAATATATCTATCTATATATATATATATATATAAAAATATATATATATATATATATAGATATATATATAAATATATATATATATATATATAAAAAACATAGTTAAAAAACTACCAATTTATCGAAATCGTGATTAATAAAAATGTCAGCAGCACCCTATGCAGAAAACAAGCCCTCACTCAGACACATCAACAGAAAAATAAATATGTTACACATCTCGGAATATTGAGACAGAAAGAGAACAAAAGTTTTGCAATATTCAGATTTTTGTTTAATCACTTAGAAAAAAGATGATGAATGTTTGATATCACCATAATTGAATTGATATGGACAATCACGTTTCCATGTAATTTTTATTGCCCATTGAATTTTGTAAAAACAAAACCCCCAAAACAATGGCGAAATTGCATTTTTTACCATTTGGTTTTTGTTTCCTGTGTTTCAGTACATTATATGATAAAATGAATGATGCCGCTCATATATACAACTAGTTCTATAAAAAACAAGTCCCCATGTGTCCATATGTATGGGAAATTAATAGGGATGATCGAATACCTCAAATATTCGGCTTCGCGAATATCCGACGAAAAGGTCGCCACTATGCGAATATTCGATGCACAATGTTAAGGCTGCTTAACACACAGTGACATCGCTAGCGATCGCACCCGCCCCCGTCGTTTGTGCGTCACGGGCAAATCGCTGCCCGTGGCGCACAATATCGTTAGTCCGCATTTCACGGACTTACCTGCCTAGTGACGTCACTGTGGCCGGCGAATTGCCTCTTTTCTCAGGGGGCGGTTCGTGCGGCGTCACAGCGATGTCACATGGCAGGCAGCCAATAGAAGTGGAGGGGCGGAAAACAGCTGAAGGAAAGACACGCCCACCTCATTGCCAGAGGATGCAGTTACGGTGTTGTTCGTCGTTCCTGGGGTGTCACACGTAGCGATGTGTGCTGCCTCAGGAACGACAAATAACCTCCGTCCACAATGAGCAACGATATTATAAAAATGAACGACGCGTCAACGATCAACGATTAGGTGAGTATTTTTGATCGTTAACACTCGCTCGTAGGTGTTACACGCAACAACGTCGCTAACAAGGCCGGATGTGCGTCACAAATTCCGTGACCCCAACGACATCTCATTAGCGATGTCGTTGCGTGTAAATAGGCCTTAAGTCTATGGGAAGCCCGAAGAGTTCCGAATAGTTGTTATTCGGGTTTCCCATAGACTTACATTGTGCATCAAATATTCTCGAATAGTCAAATAGCGGCGACCTATTCTGCAAATATTCGCAAAGCCGAATATTTGAGGTATTCGCTCATCCCTAGAAATGAAACAATCTATGGCTCTGGAAAAAGTTGAAGAAAAAAACGAAAGTGCAAAACCAAAAAATTCTCTGGTCCATACAGGGTCAACATAACATAACATAACATAACATAACATAACATGGTCAAAATAGTGAAATATCCTCATTAAATGCATTTTAAAAAAAAATAACTTTGCAGAAGGATGTTTATGAAAAATATATATATCTTTTGGCTACAGTTCCTATATAGACTCATATCTCCATGATAAGGCAATAAATAAATCCAGTGTAGGCTCAATGGGCCCAATAATTGCTTTTGCTCCTTTTTTAAAACTATTTTTAGGGTGTTTTTTAGCCTGTTTTTAAGTTGTGCCAAATTCTTCTTTTAATTTCCATCTTTATTTTGTATGTGTTTGCCAGTTTTTAATTTTTTGTGTTTGTAACTTTGTGTATGGCATTTTTGAGTTTTCAAGATGTTTTTAGCTAATTCTTGAAATGTGACATTTTTAAAAATTTGCACAAATGTACTCATGTCTGCCAATGGACAGATTTTATGCATGCCTAAAATTTTGAGTACATTTCGTATCATTTAAATGCAGTATGTGACCATTTGGCTAAAAGGTGGCAAAAAAAGAAAGACAAAAATAAAGTGCAAAATGTGTGCCATTTTGAAGGTTTTGGTGCAAAAATATCAATGAATACCACAAGACAAAAAAAGGCATTTAACCTCTCTCCCCCACCCAGAAAAGATCAATGGGGCCCATTATGCATTTAAAGGGGTTAACTGTCACTAGCAGCAGTTAAAGGGTTATTCCCATCTCCAACATACTATCCCAATATGTAGTAGGTGTAATAATAATAATAATAATAATAATTATATTAGCAAATACCTCTCATTAGAAAGGTGACCTCTGAGGAAGCCATGTATTTGGTTATTTTTAAGAAGCGAAAGGTCTCCTGTCTTCTTTTGCTCTGGATAACCTTTGTCCTCTGACTACCCAACACTGTAAGTATATGGGTGATGAATATTTGATCATGGTCAACTATTTTTTGCACACCGCGACATATTTATACCTAATTGGTTAGCATTAGAGATGAGTGAACCGGTCCCGGTTCGGCTCGAGCTTGGTTCGCCGAACGGAGGTCGCATTCGAGTTCGGTTCGGCGAACTGGTTCGGCAAACCACTCGAACCCCATAGGAAACAATGGGAGGCAATCACAAACACATAAAAACACATTCTAAATGTACACATACAGGTAATAAACATTGCCATAACACTTACCGGTCCCCGCGATGCGTCCTGCACTCTGTCTCCCGTTTTTCCATCGGTAATCGCTGCGTCCTCCCGGTAACCAGCAGTGATGCAGGACCTATCGTGACGTCAAAATAGCCATTTGACCAGTCACGTGTCTATTATCTCATTGGCTACAGACTGGTCACATGGCTTTGACGTCATTCTAGGTCCTGTCATTGCATCTCTCCGGTACACGGTGCACGTTTGTGTATCGCCGTGTACTGGCGATATGCTCTGGCACACGGTCGACTCACCGTTCTGCTACCCCGTTCCGTTAGGGACCGGCTGACACAGCCGGTCAATAACGAAGATCACCATTGCCATAGCAACGCGCATGTTAGCGGTGACGTCACCGCTAACAGCGGCATCGGGAATCACATGATCGGAGCACCGTTGCTATGGCAACCCGTCTGTCAGCGGTAATGTTACCACTAACAGCCAGCAGCACTGATCACTCACGGAGTGAAGACTGCACGGGGAGCAGCAGCGTCTTTCTCCCATGCTGTGCTGCTCATGTAGCAGAGCTGCATGGGCTGAAGGAGAAAGACAGAAGAGCATGATATCGTGGAGGGATAAAAGGGAGTAATAAACATGGAGTCTCTAAGTGTGTCTGTGTATTTATTTCTATTAAAGTATTTTTTCTCTGTGTGGTGTCTTTATTTTAACCCTTTATTGGAGATTCTTAATGGCTGGGTAAAACTTGCCTCACATTAAGAATCTCTGACTTAATACTAGCTAGTAAAACAAAGCTGGTATTAACTCATACATGTAATATATAGAAAGAATCCTATATATAAATTTGCGCTGAACCACAACAAAATGATTTTGGCAAAAGCTATGTAATATATTTTATTCTCCACTCATGTAATAAAACCAAGGGATTACACGCAAACCCTAACATAAAATATCATAAATCAATGAAGCAGATGGAACCTCGGCCGACCGCTCACCTGCTAAATGTTGCAACAATACAAGTACTTGTATACAATTTGGAAATGCGACAAAAACAAAAAGCAAAAAAAGGGAAAAAATAAAAATAAAAAATGAAAGATAAAAAATAAAAATATGAATTCGAATAAAAACCTCAGGGAAGGTTTTCTAGTAGTTGACACAGTACACAAAGCTGTACCTGGCTAGCATACAAAAATATGGCGAAGCTCACGTAATTTTTTTTGTAGTTTTTTTGCAAAAAAAATAAAAAATGCTTCCCTGGATTTTCCATTGCCAGTGAAGGTAACACCAAGCAGTGGGGGTTAGCAGCCAGTAGCTGCTTGGATTACCCTTATCTAGTAATAGAAAAAATGCAGCGGGAGCCCATATATATTTTTTTAATTATTTATTTAAATAACTAAAAACAAAAAGGGCTTCCCTGTATTTTGATTGCCTGACATCACAGTGCTGTAAAAATAAATCTTTAAAAAAATGTCGTAGCGCTCCACGGTATTTTTGATTCTCAGCGCAGATAAAGCAGACAGCTACGGGTTGCCACCCCCATCTGCCTGGCATTACCTTGGCTGGCAATCAAAATACAGGGAAGCCCATTAATTTTTTTTATTTAAAAAAATAGTTAAAAAAATGGGTCCCCCCATTTTTTATAGCCAGCTAGGGTAAAGCAGAAGGCTGTAGCCTGAAAACCACAGCTGGCAGCTTTACCGTGGTTGGGGATCCAATGTGGAGGTCACCCCAGGCTCTTTTTTTATAATTGTTTTATAAATATTAATAATTACAAAAAAAGTAGGGTCCCCCCCAAATTGTATCACCAGCCAAGGCAAAGCGAACAGCTGTGGTCTGGTATTCTCAGGGTGGGAAGGTCCATAGTTATTGGCCCTTCACAGCCTAAAAATAGCAGGCCGTAGGTGCCCCAGAAGTGGCGCATCCACTAGATGCGCCAATCCTGGCGCTTCACCCCAGCTCATCCCGTTCCCTGGTGCAGTGGCAAACGGGGTAATAAATGGGGTTGATACTAGCTGTAAAGTCACCTGACATCAAGCCCAGCAGTTTGTGATGTCATGGCGTCTATCAGATACCCGACATCCCCGACTGTCAGTACTAACAAAAAAAATAGACAAAAAAAATTTATTTGAAAAAACAGTCCCCAAAACATTCCCTCTTTCACCAATTTATTGTAAAAAAAAGAAATAAGGGGGTCCCACGATGACTCTGGACCGTCTAGAATATGTCAAGCGGCACTATATGGGGGATACGCTCAGGGAACGTATCCCCCATTTTCTAGGAGTGCAGACCCTCCATGTGAGGAGTGTGGGTGCAATGAATCTGCACCCACTCTCCCCGGCAGCAGAGTCCATGTCGTAACTGTTGCTACCAAAGCTGCAATGCCCTGCTCATGAGGTAAGGGCATGCCTAATCAGGAGAACTATTCTACATTTCCAAATATTGGTATTTGCTGATATTATTGCTATTCCACCTACTATATATTGGGGATAGGATCTTGGAGATGGAATACCCCTTTAAGTCCAGTTATCCAGCTGAATGAATACTAAACAACAGAGCTCGCTATTTAGACATGTTTTTTTGTGGCGTATAACGGACTCTCATGTTTGGAGGTTGGAGCAGGTGCAATCTGCGGTGCTGCATAGGACACGTACCTTTTACTGATGGCCACAGGTATTTTGACTGACTTGAAGGGCTAATATATAGGTGGAGGCAGGGCTATAGGCACGTATAGTACTTTTTCAATATTTAACATTACATGAATCATGGTGTCATGTAGCCAGTCCATATGGTGGTAAACTAAATGCGTATATCTCTATACACTATTAGAGCTATGTTACTTAGTACCATATCTATTTAAATTATGCCCTACTTGGTCTATCCCTGTGGACACATGCTATATATGTATGTCCATTTATTTAGTCGTTTTATACGGGTAGATGCAGTTACTGCAAACATTGCGCCACTCCTTATAGTGCGGCTTGACATCCCTCCCTATATTCCAAAACTATTATCCTATGTATGATGAAATTTTTATGTATTTTTTCACGAGCACTTTATATAAATAAAACTTTACTGTTTCAAAATCATAATTTATGATTCCTGAGTCCTTTATAGGTTATTACTAAGTATTACTGGAATCTACTTCTGAACAATGAGAGGCCTTATATAGGTAATTCTCATGTTTGGTAGTCGTTCAGCAGGGCAACTATAAAATCAAATACCTCCATTTGGAAATGTAGTATAACTCTCCTGATCAACTATGTTCCTTACCTCATGAGCAGGGCATTGCAGTAGCTTACAGATGCATGGTTACCGCCACTCACTGTGTCTGAACACAGGAAGCTGAGCTGACAGCCGCTCTGTGCATGCGGCAGCGTCTATTGTGAAGGAGGGGGTCGCGGGGGATCAACGCTGCACAGGTACCATGGGACACTGGGGAACACTGGTGGGGTTATAGGGGGTGACCTGGCAGGGCCTGGGGAGGAGTTTTCTGTCGCATGTGTCATGGCACATGCGACAGAAATCAGAGGAGTAGGGTGAATGCGGCCGGCGCGCTGCTGTGCGCGCGGCCATCTTGGATTTCTGGGAGGGGGTTGGGGGGGTCACTTTGGCGACACCGGGGGACCGGAGGGGACCAGGGAGATTTATCTCCCATCTGACATGTTTGTTCATGCCAGATGGGAGATAAATAATTTTTTACCGGCGCTGTCATTTACTGTAACGTGATCATTGGTGTACGGTGTATACCGGTGATCATGTGAGTGAGGATCGGAAAAAACGGTCTGAATCATGATCTCCAGGGTCTCAGCTACCCCTGAAACCCCGGAGATTTTCTGACGCTGGGGGGCGCTATTCACTTATTTCTGCCTGCTGTTTATAAACGGCAGATTAGAAGGCCACATTCACACGACCAATCTGTTTTTGGGGTCCGCAAAAAACGGTCCGTTTTTTTCACGGGTTCATCCGTGTGGCATCCGTTACCATTCCGTATACGGTCCGTATGTCATCCGATTGTCATCCGTGTGCCTTCCGATTTTTTTTGCATACTGCAAAAAAACTGAAGGAGGGAAAATACATAAATTTACCCAGGATCCATAGCTTCAGCCTACATGAGGCGGTCACATGTTCACTCCAGTGCCATTTTCTACTGCATTTCACAGCGTAGAGCGCTCTGGTGATTGTGCTTGTACACTTCATATCAGTCTTTTCTGTCATTATAATGGCAGAAAGACACATAATGTCCCACTCTCCTGCATTTTGTACTTTTGCACCCTTTGGTGCCTTCATGTCGCACTAAGGGGTGCTTAGCCTTGTATTTACCAAAAAAAAAAAAAATTTAAAAAAAAAATGACGTGCGGTTCCCCCTAATATCACCTGGCATCAAGCCCTAGGGTTGGTGATGTCAGGCGTCTATCAGATACCCGACATCAACAACCAAGTTAGTAATAAAAAAAAATAGACGACAAACACATTTTTATTTGAAAAAACACTCCTCAACACATTCCCTCTTTCACCAATTTATTAGCAAGAAAAACAAATCCAGGTCTGCTGTAATCCAATAAGGCGTTCCCATGACAATCCATACCATAGTTACTGTCCCAGTCAATGAAGAACAGAATGTTCCCCATTGGCTGGGAGAGCATGCAGTGACCTGAGCTAACATCAATAGGTCAGCTCAGGTCACTGCAGGGCATGACAAGTGCTGCTGTCAGTGAGGTACATTACCTGCGGTGATGATCTCTTGCACTGCTGATAGCAGACTTGTCACTGACTTCAATGACCACCGACTTTACAGCCAAGTATCGCGGGAGCCTGTGACATCACCGCTAGTGACAGTCTCGGCTCCGCAGTCAGATGAGATGTGAAGCGGCGGCCATGGAGGACAGTGACAGCGCTGAGGTCGGGAGGGCATGACTTCATCACCGCAGATAAGCCGAGCGGGGTAATGTGTGCGGAGTGCGAGGTGTGTGGAGCCAAGCGGGGCCATGTGTGTGGGCGGCGGAGTGTGAAGTGGGTGGAGCCTAGCGGGGCCATGTGTGCAGGTGGCGGAGTGCGAAGTGGGTGGAGCCTAGCGGGGCCATGTGGTGCTGAAGACGTCAGAGTCGGGGACTGCATGGCTGGGGACAGGTGAGTGTGTGTGTGTGTGTGTACATGCCGAGTGCAGGAGGGGGGCGGAGCCGAGCGGAGAAGTGTCGGCTCCCTGCACACGTAACCAGGGTAAATATCGGGTTACTAACCAAAGCACTTTGCTTGGATACCCGATATTTATCTTGGTTACCAGCTTACTGCAAGCTGCCAGTGATGGCTCCCTGCACACTGTAGCTGTAAAAAGCCACGCTTTTGCTGATCGAACCGTTCTCGAACGTAACTCAAACTGCCGAACTTTTAGCAAAAAGCTTGAGTTCTACTTCTATCTAGAACACCCCCCAAAATCACTCGAACCGCGAACTGGACAACCGCGAACCACGAACCGCGCTCAACTCTAGTTAGCATGCATGGGGGTCTCTGCATTTACTTGGTTATAATTTGATTAATCACAGACAGTTATTTGTTCATATTGTCCGTTTGCTTTAACCTTCATGATGCTAGTTAAGGTTCGCTGCTGTAATGTTTTGGTGTAATGAAAGAAAAGAAAAAATGTCCAGCTTCCGGAGTAATAGTAAAACTGCTGCAATTTTATTTAAGGACGTGAAAATTGACACAATGACAAAAATAGGGAGCCCATGTGCGGCATAAGGCTACGCGTTTCGAACGCTGCCTGCGTTCTTTGTCAGGCTTGACAAAGAACGCAGGCAGCGTTCGAAACGCGTAGCCTTATGCCGCACATGGGCTCCCTATTTTTGTCATTGTGTCAATTTTCACGTCCTTAAATAAAATTGCAGCAGTTTTACTATTACTCCGGAAGCTGGACATTTTTTCTTTTCTTTCATTGGACCCTTGCACTGTCAGAGTGTATCCGTGCATGCCGGACTTTGCCCAAGTTGAGCTGGATCACCTGGTTTCTTCCTCAATGTTTTGGTGTACCTACAATAATTTTTTTGACCTTTGATCAGATTGTCCCCCTTTTACTCTCTATGTGGGGTATTAAGTCATTACTATCTGACTGTATTTCTGGTCCGTTTATTTTATTTGTGTCCTTTTTCTTATCTATGTATTGCTATATACGGATCACTTACTGTTAAATATGGACATTGGTTGTTCTATGGTTGTGGATTCTCATTTTAATATTGTTATTAATAAAAAATTGTAATTTTCTATTGAACATTGTTTACTGATGTGCATTTTTTACTCCATTTTCTCCTGGATTTCATCTCTCATTAGAAATGTAGTATAGTTTTCCTGATATAGCAATGTCGCTTACCTCATGTGTAGGGCATTGCAACTTAGTATATAATTGGTTGTAACCATGGATACCTGACAGTTAGGCCGGTGTCACACTTGCGATTGCTTCGCAAGTATCTCGCTCGAGCGTTGCGGTGCATCACCCTTCACGGACTCACACTCTGCTCACAGGAGCGGGTCGGTTGCATGCATCTCTATGCAGCTGTGACGCTCCTGTCAGGAGAGTGTGAGTCCGTGTCGGGTGATGCACCGCGAGACTCAAATGAGATACACGCGAGGCAATCGCAAGTGTGATTCCTGCCTTAGTTAGTTGCTCGTGGTTGTAAAAATGGACACCTAAGTTGCAATACCCTGCACATGAGGTAAGGGACATGGCCATATCAGGAGATCTAAATTACATTTATAATTGAAGGTATTTGCTAATATCATTGTTATTACACCTACTACATATTAGGATGAGATCTCTGAGATGGGAATAACAAATTAAATGTTGCTGGTGAGGTAACTCCTTTAAATACATAATGGGCCCAATTGATCATTTCTGGCATAACACCTGTCCATAAAAGGGACCCCAGTTATTGTGATTGTGGGGATGCCACCAGTTAAACCTCTAACAATCATACATTTATCACCTATCCTTGTCATCCTTTAAACTTTCTTACATCTGTTACCTATTTTATGTTGACATACATTTGTTCATTAGGCAACAAGCAGGGGTCATATGGAATATATAATAGCTAAAGGACCAGACTACACAGGGTTCGTTTGTAGTCTGTTACCATGGAGACACATACTAGGAACTGTAGATAGGAAAAGGGCACAATCAGCTCTACCCTAACCCTCACCTATCCCTTGTAGACTGTGAGCCTTCACAGGCAGGGACCTCTATCCTCCTGTACCTGTCTGTGTCCTGTATTGTTTATGAATATTGTACCTATTATGTATATCCCTTTCACATGTAAAGCGCCATGGAATAAATGGCGCTATAATAATAAATAATAATAATAATAAAATAATAATAGTTTTATTTTAGTTAAGACCTATGGATTTCATTTTTATTTTAGACAATGGGACAATAAAAAAGATTTTGGTTATGAGGTAGGTCATGGCCTTAAGGCTATGTGCCCACGCTGCGGAAAATGCGCGGAAAAGCCGCGGATTTTCCGAAAATCTGCAGCAGCGGCACTTCCAAGCCATTTCAATGGCATTTTGGAAATGCTGTGTCCATGCTGTGGATTTTTCCGCGGCGGATTTGCCGCGGATTTTGATCCGGAAAAATCTGCAGCATGTCAATTATTGTTGCGGATTTTGGTGCGGATTTTGGCTATAGAATGGGGAAAAAAAAAATCCGCGGTAAATCCGCGGCAAATCCGCGGCAAAAAAAAGTGCGGATTTGCCGCGAAAGTCGCGGATTTTCATGCAGAAAAATCCGCAACAACATTCTACCGTGGACACATAGCCTTAAAAATTGGGTGGACTGTCTTTCAAAATGTTGGACTATAATAGATAACTTTAGAAGACTCCGATCCCAAACACTTTGTTCTGAAACACAGAAGTGTTCAATGGAAAGACAGTGTTGAACAAGACCAGAAGTCTACGGTTGGGTAGACTCATAGTGTTCATCTTTCAAAATACACCCTAGCCTTTAAACTTGTTGATCACCATCATGAGGTTCAGCTAGACGCCCTAAATTTATATTGGTGGAAAAATCCAGAGATCGTGCTGGCTCATTTGTGAACCTCACAATGTAAATTATCGATTTTCTTTTAGTACTGTGCTCTAAGGTAATCCTAATTGTCATGTAATACTTATGTTCTGCCCTAACAAATTACTTTATAGTTGAAGATCATTATTCAAAATATCAAAATACACATTTCTGTAAGTACAACCATTTAATTTTCTAAAACCTTTCTGTATAATTTCAGGATGAAAAAAAAAAGAAAGTTGACTTTCTTGCATATAGTTAGCGAGGTCATAAGTCTTCAAAGCTGCATGGGGCCAATGAAAACATAACATCTTCCAGAGCTATACCTCCAGCAGATCAGATGAAAGCAATTTGTAATACCCACCAGCGAAAGCCTGTGATTACCATAAAATATGTCATATATACATATATCTATGTATGTTCAACTTTGGGTTTTAGGTAAAGCTCTGCCATTCAAATATAGCTCTACAAACAACACTAAAAACGCGGGCATGACAAGACCCCGTATAATATGATGGTACGTGTGGCTAAATGCTCTACCTGCCATGTATATGCATCTATAAATACATCCAAACGTGCTTTCTTGCCGTGCCAGGAAAAGGGATTTCAGCTAATTCAAGACATTATGAGTCATTCCACAACCATTCAAAGTCGTTTTTACAAGAAAGACTAAAGCAAACATAATCTTCTTTTTTGGTTAATTGGAAGAGAAAATTATTAAACATGTCGTAGTTCACGGATACAAAATTGCCCTGTTTTTATAACAAGAAAATGGAGCAGGATTAATGGTAAAGAGCTGAATAGCATATACATCTTAGAAGCTTGTTGCCGCAGAAAGTTAGGGCCAACTGGGACGCATGTCCACCAGAGCATCCACTGGTGAGTCCAGGCTCGGAGGCAATAAAAAGACCCAAAATTCCAAAGTATAACCCTTTTCTAGCACCTGGCCCCACCAGACCCCGGGGGGGAGAGCTCTCCCTCACATCTGCCCAGTCCCAGCATGGCTCCCACGTGCACTCCTGGTCCCAGTCCCAGGCAGCGAAGGCCTTCCTCTTACCGGTCCCATGGCTCTGCAGACGCTGCTCCTACTCCCAGGCCTGCTGCAGCCTCTTCCTGTCTCCCGTCCTCACACAGAATTGCAGTAAGTGACTCTAGGCTGCGCGTGAGGCCACGCCCCCTTTCTTAAAGTGGTATGCCCCGTTTTCTGGAAGTGACCTCAGAGGTCACCTGTTACCTAATAGGTATTTAGGTTCACCTCCCCCGGCAGCAGGCGCCCGAGCAACACTTCTATTTGAGCTCTGCTATTGTTCAGGCCCCTTTGTACTTCTGTTACCTGTTTGTTATCTGCCCGTTACTAATACTCTATCTCACCGTAGTGCCGTCTGTACTTTCCGGCCATACCCGCAGTGGACGTCACCAGCCATACCCGCAGTGGACGTCACCAGCCATACCCGCAGTGGACGTCACCAGCCATACCCGCAGTGGATGTCACCGGCCATACCCGCAGTGAACATCTCCGGTACCACACCCGTGTTCTGCCTGCTGCAGACGTCGTACCCGAGCTACGCCTGGTCGTACAGAGACTCCTGCCACCGGTTCCTGGCTGCCGTGCATTTAAGCCTTCTCTGTAGGCGCCGCACAATCCCTGTACAGGGGTTCGCTGTTGGTCGCCTTCTCAGGGGAGTCCGGTGCACGGTCCAGTGGGTCCACCTCCGGCCGCTCGCCGCTCCCCGGTGAGCGTAATAGTTGCTCGGGCCATGGACTCCACCGGGATCAAGACTAATCCCCTGACCGACTTGCAACAGGAGCTCTCACGCCAACGCGAGACCCAAGCAAGATTAGTGGCTCACATGAAGTCCGTGGAATCCCGTCTGGCATCCATGCAAACCTCCGGATCCTCTGATGCTTCCCAACTAGTGGAATTACAGAAGGAGCTTTCCCGCCAGCATGAGGCCCAGAGACGTATGGTCGTTGACATGGCATCCGTGGATTCCCGTCTATACACCCTGCAGAACCCGGCCTCCTCTACAACCACCGACACTACGGGTTTGTCGACATGCATGTCTCCTTCCCACCTAGCCTCCCCACCCATGTAAGGAGGGGATCCCAGTTTGTGTTTAAACCAGTGCTCCCTGCACTTTGAGGCTCTGGCTTGGATGAATCCGCTCTGGGAGAGGAATGATCCGACCGTTCAAGTCCTGTCCGTCTTTTTGAATACCTTCCATAAAGTGTTCGATGAGCCAGGCCGTCTCTCATCTACTGCCTCTTTGCTCATGAGAATCCACCAGGGGAATCTCACCGTGGGACAGTATGCAATCGAGTTCCGCACTCTGTCCTCCGAACTCAAGTGGAACAATGACGCCTTGGTAGCTGCCTTCTGGGAAGGATTATCCAGAAAAATCAAGGATGAACAGGCCGGCCGGGATGTACCTACCACCCTGGAAGAGCTGATCTCTTTGGCTACCCGTATTGATCTCCGCTTCCAAGAGCGTGCCAGAGAAGTCACCCAGGCGAGAAGAACCCCGCGCCTTGCGCCCGCCTTCCAACGGCCGATGTTACCTCCCTCCACCAGGCCTACTGCTCTGCACGAGCCCATGGAGGATGATCGCGTCACTGAGTCCAGACTGCGGCAGAGTAAACGGAGAATGGCAGGAGAGTGCTTCTACTGTGGAAGTGCCAAACATCTGATTCAGGACTGTCCAGTAAAGTCGGGAAACTACAGAGCCTAGGGTCCATCGGAGAGGCCACCCTAGGTCACACCAAGTCCTCTCCTTTTCTCCATGCACCCGTATCCCTGTCCTGCGGTTCCATCCGGTTGTCAGAGCATGCGTTCCTGGATTCCGGCTCTGCTGGGAACTTTATCCAGCAGTCTGTGGTGGACCTACACCAGATTCCCGTCCAATGTCTTGCTACCCCCATCAGTCTTTCTTCCATGGATGGAAAACCGCTTTCCGAACCCATCCGGTACATCACGGAGAACTGTACAATGCAAGTGGGGTTGCTGCACTCTGAGACAATCGCCTTCCACGTACTCCCTGGCATGACGCATGCCCTACTACTGGGAATACCCTGGCTTCAGTCACACAAGCCAGTGCTGCACTGGGATTCCGGAGACATCCTGCAATGGGGTGCTTCTTGCCACACTAACTGCCTGAAACCAGTGCATCCTCCGCACCCACCAGTCGAACCGGTCAGCCTTCCCGGGTTACCTCCCGCCTATTGGTCCTTTGCCGATGTCTTTGACAAGAAGGAGGCTGAGACGTTGCCGCCACACAGACCCTACGATTGTCCCATCGACCTGCTCCCCGGGACAGCCCCTCCTCGTGGGCGCATCTACCCACTGTCGCGAGAAGAGACCCAAACCATGTCTGAATACATAAAGGAGAATTTAGCTCGAGGCTTCATCCGAAAATCCTCCTGTCCCGCCGGAGCGGGCTTCTTCTTTGTGGGAAAAAGGGATGGGGGCCTACGGCCTTGCATTGACTACCGCGGATTGAATAAGATCACGGTAAAAAAACGGTACCCGCTACCCCTTATACCGAAACTGTTTGACCGCTTCCGAGGTGCCAAGATCTTTTCCAAGTTAGATCTCTGGGGTGCGTACAATCTGGTCCGCATTCGGTCGGGAGACAAATGGAAGACTGCGTTCAACACCCGTGACGGGCACTACGAATACCGAGTAATGCCCTTCGGCAGTAACGCTCCGGCGGTCTTCCAAGAGTTCGTGAACGACGTCTTCCGTGATCTTCTCTACACCTGTGTAGTCGTGTACTTGGACGACATTCTTATCTTCTCTCCAGATTTGCATACCCATCTAAGACATGTCCGTCTTGTCCTGCGAAGATTGAGGGAGAATCGTCTTTACGCCAAACTTGAGAAATGCCTGTTTGAGCAGACCTCGCTACCCTTCCTTAGCCACATAGTCTCTGATACCGGTCTGAAGATGGATCCAGATAAGTTGTCAGCCGTACTGAAGTGGCCCCGTCCGGAAGGGTTGAAAGCTATCCAGCGATTCCTGGGATTCGCCAACTATTACTGTCAGTTCAGCCCACATTTCTCGTCCCTGGTACGCCCCATATCTTCTCTCACTCGAAAAGGGGAGAACCCAAAGAAGTGGACCCCGGAAGCTGAAGACTCCTTCCTGTCCCTTAAACGAGCCTTTGCTTCTGCTCCAGCCTTACACAGACCCGACACTGACAAGCCGTTTATCCTTGAGGTAGACGCCTCCTCATCTGGAGCTGGTGCGGTCCTTACACAGAAAATGTCCGAGGGTAAGACAGTAACCTGTGACTTCTTTTCTAAGGTTTTCTACCCAGCAGAACGAAACTACTCCATTGGAGACCATGAGTTGCTGGCAATCAAGTTGGCCCTGGAGGAGTGGCGATATCTGCTGGAGGGGTCATTGCATACAGTTACCATCTATATCAACCACAAGAACCTGGCATATCTCCAGACAGCCCAAAGGCTAAACCCCCGACAGGCCCGATGGTCATTGTTCTTCGCCCGCTTTGATTTTGTTCTGCACTTTCGTCCAGCCGTGAAGAATCTGAAGGCCGATGCGCTGTCTCGATCATTCCTGTTAGTGGATCAGGAGGATGAACCCCAGCACATCATTGAACCTTCCAAGCTAATGGCGGCACCGATTGACATGCTCCACCTTCCTCCCGGTAAAACGTTTGTTGCTGAGGCCGATAGGGAACGTGTACTCTGGTGGGGACACTCTTCCCGAATAGCAGGTCATGTAGGTCAAAAGAAATCTCTGCAATTGATATCCCGGTATTACTGGTGGCCAGGGCTACGTCAAGATGTTCAGGACTTTGTTTCATCCTGTTCCTCCTGTGCCCAGAACAAGCTCCCGAAGACTCTTCCAGCAGGCCCTTTGCTTCCTTTACCCGTACCATCCGCTCCATGGCAACATATCGGCATGGATTTCATCACAAACCTGCCAAAATCGTCTGGCTGCACAGTCAGCTGGGTGGTGGTGGACCGGTTCTCCAAGATGGCCCACTTCACACCACTCACTGGGCTACTGTCCGCTCCGGTTCTTGCTGAACTATTCATTCAACACATCTTCCGGCTTCACGGCTTGCCTCTCCATATCGTATCCGACAGAGGGGTCCAGTTCACCGCTCGCTTTTGGAGAGCAGTCTGCAAGATGATGGATGTGGAATTAGACTTTTCTTCTGCCTACCACCCTCAGTCCAATGGGCAAGTGGAGTGCATTAACCAAGTCTTGACTACCTATCTCCGCCACTTCGTGGACGAACACCACAGCACCTGGGTCAAACTGCTTCCATGGGCCGAGTTCTCCTACAACAATCATGAAAGTGAGTCCTCTGCTAAATCCCTGTTCCAGGTGGTGCATGGACAGCGAACCAAAGTGCCATGCCCTGTTACATGTTCTTCAGGCAACCCTGCAGCTGATGACCTCATGAGGTCCTTCTCCGCCGTCTGGGCTGAGACTAAAGGCTGCTTTACACCAGACAATCTATCGTGCGATAGATCATCGGGGTCACGGTTTTTGTGACGCATAGCCGGCATCGCTGGCGATGCCGGCCTTTGTGACACCTCCTAGCGACGCAGTATCGCTCACAAATCGTGGGTCGTGTACTGCTCGCTAGGTTCCATAATATCGTTTAATTTAGTAGTTCATCGTTTCCGGGGTAGCACACGCCGCTCCGTGTGACACCCCGGGAACGATGAACAGCAGCTCACCTGCGTCACGCGGCCGCAGCCGGCTATGTGAAGGAAGGAGGTGGGCGGGATATTTACGTCCCGCTCATCTCCGCCCCTCCGCTTCCATTGGCCGGCGGCCGTGTGACGTCGCTGTGACGCCGAACGTCCCTCCCACTCCAGGAAGTGGACGTTTGCCGCCCACAGCGATGTCGCACGAGAGGTAAGTATGTGTGACGGGGGTTACTGACTTTGTGCGACACGGGCAGCGATTTGCCCGTGACGCAAAAAGGACGGGGGCGGGTACGATCGATTGTGAAATTGCACAATCGGTCGTACCGTGTAAAGCAGCCTTAAGTTGGCTCTGGAAAGGTCCTCTGTCCGCATGAAGAAACACGCTGACAAAGAACCGTCTGGATGTTCCTTTCTTTCAACCCGGAAATAAAGTCTGGCTCTCGTCTAAGTATGTCCGCCTGAAACAGCCGTCTTACAAGCTGGGTCCCCGCTTCATTGGTCCCTTAGAAGTGCTCCGACGGATCAATGAGGTGTCCTACAAGTTGAAGCTGCTGTCTACACTTCGCATCCTGAACTCCTTCCATGTGTCCCTCCTCAAGCCTGAGCCGTTTCCACAGTGATCCTGGGGCTTTGCCTCCTCCTGTTGGTGATGATGACGTCTATGAGGTAAAAGCCATCCTTGCGGCTAAGGTGGTCCGAGGTAAAACCTACTATCTGGTAGACTGGAAGGGGTTCGGTCCTGAGGAGAGGACGTGGGTACCTGCGGAGGACGTGGATGCTTCTCGTCTCCTCCGGAGCTTCCTGAGGAGGAGGGGGCTTCGGGGGGGGGGTACTGTAGCGCCTGGTCCCACCAGACCCCGGGGGGGGAGCTCTCCCTCACATCTGCCCAGTCCCAGCATGGCTCCCACGTGCACTCCTGGTCCCAGTCCCAGGCAGCGAAGGCCTTCCTCTTACCGGTCCCATGGCTCTGCAGACGCTGCTCCTACTCCCAGGCCTGCTGCAGCCTCTTCCTGTCTCCCGTCCTCACACAGAATTGCAGTAAGTGACTCTAAGCTGCGTGCGAGGCCACGCCCTCTTTCTTAAAGTGGTATGCCCCGTTTTCTGGAAGTGACCTCAGAGGTCACCTGTTACCTAATAGGTATTTAGGTTCACCTCCCCCGGCAGCAGGCGCCCGAGCAACACTTCTACTTGAGCTCTGCAAGTGTTCAGGCTCCTTTGTACTTCTGTTACCTGTTTGTTATCTGCCCGTTACTAATACTCTATCTCACCGTAGTGCCGTCTGTACCTTCCGGCCATACCCGCAGTGGACGTCACCAGCCATACCCGCAGTGGACGTCACTAGCCATACCTGCAGTGGACGTCACCAGCCATACCCGCAGTGGACGTCACCGGCCATACCCGCAGTGGACGTCACCGGCCATACCAGCAGTGGACGTCACTGGCCATACTCGCAGTGGATGTCACCGGCCATACCCACAGTGAACATCTCCGGTACCACACCCGTGTTCTGCCTGCTGCAGACGTCGTACCCGAGCTATGCCTGGTCGTACAGAGACTCCTACCACCGGTTCCTGGCTGCCGTGCATTTAGGCCTTCTGGGGAGGCGCCGCCCAATCCCTGTACAGGGGTTCGCTGTTGGTCGCCTTCTCAGGGGAGTCTGGTGCATGGTCCAGTGGGTTCACCTCCGGACGCTCGCCGCTCCCCGGTGAGCGTAACACCTTTTTTTTGGATTTGTCATCAATTGTCACCATGGCTGACTTACTACAAGTTGTCTGAACCCCTGTGCTAAAGTTAGATTGAATCCATTGGTAAGATCCAGTCCATTAGGTATGTCATTAAACTGTGGCAGCTGGACAGGAGCCACAAATATAATTCTCACTCCACCTTAAGAGATTCATCCACAACAGATGCACTAACTAAGTATATCATTTGGAATATACTGTATGTACCTTGCTTGATCTATTATTCTCTTTAACCATAGGGATTTACCGTAACTGGTACATGACAATGAGCCTACCTGGCATAGAAAAGCCAGAATCCTCAGCCTAGTGACCGAGATCTGAGGATTTGACCTCTGATGATGCTGATCCGAAAATGCCATGAGCACTGGGTGGGTGGTAAGGAGCAGAGGGGCCAGAGAGGGAACCAGTTTTTTTTTATTATTTTTTACATATAATGATTATTATGTTCTGGGTGTAGGGAGAATAAGGGACATTAAATTTGGAGCGAATAACTTCTCCTCAATTCGAATTTCCCAGGTAAAGTCATGGGAACAGGCGAATTTAAATGTTGCCTAATCTGCTAGTCTCTACTTGTGCTGTCCTGCCTTATCGTAGATTTCAACGAACACTATGTAATTCTTAATTTCCCCTCTGGTGGTGCTGTAGGGACACTGAACTCTTTCCGTCAGGTGGTCCCAACAGTAGGACACTTTTCTATTGGATTGTCAAAAAGAAGAAGAAAACCCTTGTGAGGGGGTTACTAAATATTTTATTATGATATCACCTATATTCTTATGTGGTCATGGTTTTGTCACCGGTATAATAGCACAAACTACAATCACTTATAGTTGCGGTATAATCAGTGTGCAGAGTCATTAAGTAATCATCTTAATGAGGACTTCAGAAACCATGTATAGTTGAGCTGAAGCAAATGTCTCTCCTATGATGATCTCACATTCGCCTGTTATCACTGGACGAGTAGCAGGTTATGTACAAGACATCTTCACATGAACCCAAGCAGGTGGTGAATTCTTCTTCTTATTATTAATTGTTCACCTGGAGCTCGAGAACCAATCGAGTGAGAAGTCGCTTGTGAAACTTTCTGCTTTATCAGTCCAACTTTGAAGATTGATTCATGAAGATAAATATTAGTGAAGGCAGTGGAACATGAAAGAGCAGACGGGAGGACTCCTACTAATTACAACATAATTCACCTTCTCAGAGAGTGAGTCATTGATTAGAGGTCTAAGTGTAATGGAGGAACATTATATCATAGTATTAGCAACATTTAGGACATCCAGCTGGGATACTAAACAGTTTGGTGATTATAATATTGTAGCCACCTAATGGTTCCTACATTTATACAGTTCTCAACTTTGCTTCTTTGTTTGTTTGTAATTATTTTGAAAGATTTGACATCCAAATTCCATTTTACAGGGTTGTTCCTGTTTTGGTTCCCCTTCGCTGCTCTAAAGGCCCCGTTACACGCGTCGATTGTTCGTGCGATCGCATGTGCGATTGCACCCGCCCCCATCATTTGTGCAACACAGACAATTTGTTGCCCGTGTCGCACAAAGTTGGTAACCCCCTGTCACACCTACTTACCTTCCAAACGACCTCGCTGTGGGTGGCGAACATCCTCTTCCTAAAGTGGAAGGCACGTTCGGCGTCACAGCGACTTCACTCAGCCGCCCAATAGAAGCGGAGGGGCGGAGATGAGCGGGACGTAACATCCCGCCCACCTCCTTCCTTCCACATTGCTGGCGGGACGCAGGTAAGCTGTAGTTCGTCGTTCCCGGGGTGTCACACGTTGCGATGTGTGCTGCCTCAGGAACGACGAACAACGTGCATCCAGGAATTTGACGGATATTTTTAAAATGAGCGACGTGTCAACGAGCAACGATAAGGTGAGTATTTTTGCTCGTTCACAGTCGCTCGTAGCTGTCACATGCTACGATATATCAAACAATGCCGGGTGTGCGTCACGGAATCCGTGACCCCGACGACATATCGTTAGATATATCGTAGCATGTAATGGGGCCTTTAGTGCCCGTTATTGTCTGCAGCACTGACACTACATTGACAGGGCAGCTGCCAGAAACTGAGCTGCGCGGTTCTACCAAAGGTACTGCTGTGTTCACTGATTGGCTGCCGTACTATCAATATTGTCACGCTCCCCGGGTCCTCACCCCCGTTCCCCGGCTCACCTGCCACGCTCTCCGCTCCCCAGTCACCGGATTCCGTCCGTCCCAGGGCTCCGGGCCCCCGATCCCGGCGCCCGACAGCTTCCCTGGACCTGGCCGGCTCCCCTGCGTCCTCCTCGCAGCCTCCTTCCCTGGCTTCTGGCACCCGGGCGGCGCGCATGCGCATTAGGGCGCGCGCGCGGTCACTGACCCTTTCTTAAAGGGCCAGCGTCCATTAACAGGAAATGAGGTTGCACAGGTACAGGGTATATAGGGGGTCATTGTCCAAGGGGGCGGGGCCTGATCTTCGTGTTCCCTGAGCTAGGAGTCAGGTCTCTTGGTGTTTATGTGCCTGTACTCACCTATCTGTCTTTGTAGAGCCGTACCTGCCTCGCCATCCAGTCTGCCGTGTCCTGATCCCCGCACGCTGTCCGTCTGCCATCTGACAGTCCGTACCATCCAGGATCCCTGCGGTGACCCGTCATCTTGCTCCAGAGGTTCCGGACCCCGCCTGATATCACCTCGGCCTCCGAACCTGAGCTACGTCACCAAGACCACCTTCTGTGACTCCGTGGTCCCTGGGACTCCTCCGCTGCCTTCACTTGCACGGACTGTTCTACTGCCCATCAGTGCTTCAGCTGCCGGACTCCCTACCACCATCTCAGAGAGTTCGGTCCAGTGGATCCACCTCCTGGGTCTGCCCGACCGCCCGGCCGTGACAGTAAGATCAGGCCATGGATCCCGCTGCAGCACTAATGGCCCTGCAAGAGGAACTCCAACGCCAGCGTGAAGTCCAGACCCGCATGCTGCAATTCATGACCTCCGTGGACACCCGCCTGTACACATTACAAGCATCAATGACGCCTGCGGCACCCAGGTCCCCCGCCAGGCAAGCCATGGCCCCCGCACCAGTGGCAACCTCGTCAGATGCTTCCCGACTCCGTTTGGCGTCACCTCCTCGTTATGCTGGAGATCCCAAGACCTGCAGGGGCTTCATAAATCAATGTTCCCTTCATTTCACGCAGCTGCCACATCTGTTCGCCTCCGACCAAGCCAAGGTCGCCTTTATAATGTCCCACCTAGAGGGCGAGGCGCTGGCGTGGATGAACCCCTTGTGGGAGAAGGAGGACCCCATGACCAAGGATCTTCAACAGTTCCTGCAGGCATTCCGCAGCACCTTTGACGAGCCGGGACGCGCTTCTGCCTCTGCTTCATCACTCCTCCGCCTACGTCAAGGAACACTGACGGTGGGCCAATACGCCATCCGTTTTCGCACTTTGGCTTCAGAACTCGGGTGGAATAATGAGGCCCTAACAGCCGCCTTCTGGGAGGGACTCTCGAGTCGCATCAAGGATGAGTTGGCGGGTCGGGACGTGCCCTCCACCCTAGATGCCCTGATTGCCCTAGCAACTCGTGTGGACATACGTTTTCAGGAGCGCTCCAAAGAGCTATCTCGGGAGAGACGCCCGTTACGGCATTCATCTCCTCCTCAGAAGCCCTCCGTACCTCAGTCATCAACAGCTGGGAGTCCCGTCCACGAGCCCATGCAGATTGACCGAGTGCGTCAGTCTGCACAACGTAGAACAGAGCGGCTTGCCAAGGGTCTCTGCTTTTACTGCGGTGAGGGCACACACCTCCTCCGTTCCTGTCCGGAAAGGCCGGGAAACTCCAAAGCCTAGGGTTGGTAGGAGAGGCCACCCTAGGTGCTGGGACTCTCTCTGATCCGGTCACATGGACCGTGCAAGTGACAACGGGAGAGACGCGGTTCACGGCTGAGGCCTATCTTGATTCCGGGGCAGCAGGCAATTTCATCCAGCAAGCCACCGTGGACAAATACCAGGTGCCTGTTATCCCACTCAACAAGCCCCTGGTGATTGCCTCTGTGGATGGGAGACCCCTTTCTGACACCATCTCCTGGACCACCAGGCCGGTTGAACTGCGCATCGGTGCTCTTCACACCGAGAACATCGCCTTCTACGTCCTTCCGCACATGTCCCATCAGATCCTGCTGGGCCTTCCATGGTTACGGACTCACGAACCATCAGTCAGCTGGGGCACTGGCGAAATCACCCGCTGGGGTGCTTCGTGTCATGAGAGATGCCTAAAATCCACACAACCCATCCGACGACCTCCGGTTCCTGAGAACCTACCGGGGCTGCCCTCGGCTTATTGGTCCTTTGCTGATGTCTTTGATAAAAAAGAATCCGAGGTACTGCCGCCACATCGCCCCTACGATTGTGCCATCGACCTGCTCCCTGGAACAACGCCACCACGAGGACGGATATATCCTTTATCTCCAGCCGAAACAAGGGCTATGTCGACTTACATCTCAGAGAGCCTGGCTAGGGGATTCATTCGGAGATCCTCCTCTCCTGCTGGAGCAGGTTTCTTCTTTGTCAAGAAAAAAGAGGGCGATTTACGTCCCTGCATCGACTACCGGGGTCTGAATCAGATCACTGTTAAGAACAAGTACCCTCTGCCGCTCATCCCCGAATTGTTTGACCGGCTTAGAGGAGCTCGTCTGTTCACCAAGCTGGATCTTCGGGGTGCTTACAATCTGGTGCGCATCCGCTCTGGTGACGAATGGAAGACCGCGTTTAATACGCGCGATGGACATTATGAGTACTGCGTGATGCCCTTCGGCCTGTGTAACGCCCCTGCCGTCTTCCAAGAACTGGTGAACGACGTGTTCCGAGACCTCCTCTACACCTGTGTGGTAGTATATCTAGATGACATCCTTGTCTTCTCTCCGGACCTCCCAACCCACAGAGAGCACGTACAGCTGGTTCTACGACGACTAAGAGAGAACCGTCTGTACGCAAAGTATGAGAAGTGTGTCTTTGAGCAGTCTTCTCTCCCCTTTCTGGGGTACATCATCTCTGAGACTGGACTGCAGATGGATCCCAAGAAGGTCTCCGCCATTCTCAACTGGCCTCCCCCTTCTGGACTGAAGGCAATCCAACGCTTCCTGGGATTCGCCAACTACTACCGCCAATTCGTCCCTCACTTCTCTGCTCTGACT
Organism: Anomaloglossus baeobatrachus; assembly: GCF_048569485.1. NCBI lineage: Eukaryota > Metazoa > Chordata > Amphibia > Anura > Aromobatidae > Anomaloglossus > Anomaloglossus baeobatrachus. Next base: position 47,443,810 of record NC_134355.1, read on the forward strand.
GCTCCACTTTCCGCTTTGACTAAGAAAGAGGCAAATCCAAAGGACTGGTCGCCTGCGGCCGACGCCGCGTTTGGCTCTTTGAAGCGGGCTTTTGCTTCCTCGCCTGTACTTCACCGTCCGGAGTTGAACCGCCAGTTCACCTTGGAGGTGGATGCCTCCTCCTCAGGAGCCGGAGCAGTGCTCATGCAGAAGTCCTCCTCCGGGAAGATGGTGACTTGCGGATTCTTCTCCAAGGGCTTCTCAGCGCCTGAACGCAACTATACCATCGGGGACCGAGAGCTCTTGGCAGTCAAACTGGCACTGGAGGAATGGCGCTACCTCCTGGAAGGTGCAGTGTATCCCGTGATCATCTACACGGACCACAAGAACCTAGAATACCTGCGGTCCGCTCAGCGACTGAACCCACGGCAAGCCAGGTGGTCCTTATTCTTTGCCAGGTTCGACTTTCAGCTTCACTTCCGACCCGCGGACAAGAATGTACGCGCTGATGCCTTGTCCAGGTCTTTCATGCCCATGGAGCAGGAGGAAGAGACTACCCAACCCATCATCTGTCCTAGCAACATCATTCCGGTGGCCCCTGTCACCCTAGCCCAGATACCGCCCGGGAAGACCTATGTCTCCGATACCGACAGGCAAAAAGTGTTACACTGGGGTCATGCCTCAAAAACAGCCGGGCATGCTGGTCAGAAGAGAACATGGGGTGCGATTGTACGCCATTACTGGTGGCCATCCCTTCGCACGGACGTCGCTGCTTTTGTCTCTGCCTGCTCCTCCTGTGCCAGGAACAAGACGCCCAAACACTTGCCCCATGGCCGTCTTCTGCCTTTACCGATACCCTCAGTCCCGTGGCAACACATAGCAATGGACTTTATTACGGACTTGCCATTATCCTCCGGGCACACAGTCATATGGGTCGTGGTTGATCGATTCTCCAAAATGGCCCACTTCGTTCCTATGGCCGGACTGCCCTCTGCTCAGGAACTCGCGGAAGCCTATATACATCACATCTTCCGCTTGCATGGCTTTCCATCCCACATAGTGTCCGACAGAGGAACTCAGTTCACCTCCCGCTTCTGGAGGGCTCTATGCAAACATCTGGGAGTGACTCTGGACTTTTCTTCTTCTTACCATCCTCAGTCTAACGGCCAAGTGGAGAGGGTCAATCAAATCGTGACCTCATACCTACGTCACTATGTCAACGCCCATCACGACGACTGGTCCTCGCTTCTGCCTTGGGCTGAATTCTCCCATAACCACCACGTCAGTGAGTCATCCTCCGAATCTCCCTTCCATGTTGTTTACGGACTCCAGCCCGCCGTCCCATTGCCTATATCCCCTTCATCGGATGTCCCGGCTGCTGATACTGCAGTTCGTGACTTTGCTACCATTTGGGACTCTGTCAAAGCGTCCCTTGGGCGCGCTTCCCAGCGGATGAAGAAACACGCTGACAAGAGACGTCTGGATCCTCCGTGTTTCTCTCCTGGTGACCTGGTCTGGCTTGCTTCCCAGTACATCCGATTGAAGATACCTTCCTACAAGCTGGGTCCTCGCTACATCGGGCCGTTTAAGGTCCTCAGCAAGATCAATGAGGTATCCTACAAGCTACAGCTCCCGGCCACGATGAGGATACCCAACTCCTTCCACGTCTCTCTGCTCAAGCCGGTTGTCCTTGGTCCCTTCTCCGCTGCTGCCAGTCCGGCCCCTCCTCCTATTGCCGATGATGACATCTATGCGGTAAGGGATATCGTGGCCATGAAGACCGTACGAGGTCGACAGTTCTTCCTGGTGGACTGGGAAGGGTATGGTCCTGAGGATAGGTCTTGGGAGCCCAGGGAGAACGTGGGCACTCCTCTTATCCGTGCCTTCATGTCCCGGTTGCGGGGAGGGGGGCGTGGGGGGGGGGTACTGTCACGCTCCCCGGGTCCTCACCCCCGTTCCCCGGCTCACCTGCCACGCTCTCCGCTCCCCAGTCACCGGATTCCGTCCGTCCCAGGGCTCCGGGCCCCCGATCCCGGCGCCCGACAGCTTCCCTGGACCTGGCCGGCTCCCCTGCGTCCTCCTCGCAGCCTCCTTCCCTGGCTTCTGGCACCCGGGCGGCGCGCATGCGCATTAGGGCGCGCGCGCGGTCACTGACCCTTTCTTAAAGGGCCAGCGTCCATTAACAGGAAATGAGGTTGCACAGGTACAGGGTATATAGGGGGTCATTGTCCAAGGGGGCGGGGCCTGATCTTCGTGTTCCCTGAGCTAGGAGTCAGGTCTCTTGGTGTTTATGTGCCTGTACTCACCTATCTGTCTTTGTAGAGCCGTACCTGCCTCGCCATCCAGTCTGCCATGTCCTGATCCCCGCACGCTGTCCGTCTGCCATCTGACAGTCCGTACCATCCAGGATCCCTGCGGTGACCCGTCATCTTGCTCCAGAGGTTCCGGACCCCGCCTGATATCACCTCGGCCTCCGAACCTGAGCTACGTCACCAAGACCACCTTCTGTGACTCCGTGGTCCCTGGGACTCCTCCGCTGCCTTCACTTGCACGGACTGTTCTACTGCCCATCAGTGCTTCAGCTGCCGGACTCCCTACCACCATCTCAGAGAGTTCGGTCCAGTGGATCCACCTCCTGGGTCTGCCCGACCGCCCGGCCGTGACAAATATGATGTCAGTGTTACAGACAATACCAGACATTGAAATCTGCAGTGAAGTCACAATGCTGGACCCAGCATTTTTTTTAAAAACAAAATAAGCTGTAGCTTGGAGAACAGGGGTTTTTCGAAAATGGGAAAAGCTCTTAAAGTAATAAATTCTGTAGAATGAATTCAGTTCCTTTAAATAACACATTATTTCCAAGGAAAACTCATGATATACTCAAAAACCACAGCCACAGCAAATTTGCAACGGGGTAAATATAAAAAAAGACCTCAAAAGCACCCAAAAAAACTCTGTTAAAAATTAACTTTTAATAGATATAATTAAAAAGCCCAACAAGGACACACATAAGTTTAAAAATAGATAGTAGGTACCTAAATAGGTCAAGGGGCTGTCACTTTTGATATAGTAAATTCTATTAATAAGGCAGTAACGGGGGAAGGGCACTAATGATCAAATACACGAGTCCATCCCTGTAATGTCACTGAAAAAAGTAGTTTTCCTGATCATTAGTGTCCTTCCCCCGCTACTGCCTTATTGATAGCATTCACTATATCAAAAGTGACAGTCCCTTGACCTATTTAGGTACCTACTATCTATTTTTAAACTTAGGTGCGTCCTTGTTGGGATTTTTAATTATATCTATTAAAAGTTAATTTTTAATAGGGTTTTTTTGGGTGCTCTTGAGGTCTTAAAACTGATGATATACAAAGAAACTGAAATAAAACACTTTTTCATATATACTGTATATAATTAGGAAAAGTAAAAAACAATATCTTGTCTAATTTGGTAATAAACGCTGAGGGCTTTCAAGAGAGGGAGAATGGAGTTATCAGGCTCTTCACTGCTTCACTATTTCAACAGCTTGCTGAGGCTTCCTGCTTCTTAGTTGGGTGAAACCTCTGAGATCTGTGCTGTTTCCCAACATAATTCTGGATCAGAAGAAGCAAAAAGGTTTCTGTGTATTATGGATAAGGTTGCTAACTGTCTAGAAATTCCTGTAAAACTAAGGATAAAAAGCGCAGATAGGGTCTTACCAGGTATTAAAAGGAGAGAACGGAGAAAAATAAGACTTTGTGTCAGTCACAAATCCTTTAACAAGCCAAAAGAATGGCGACTGCCGCAACCCCACGTGGAGATAGCTTCAATACTGGAATGAGTTGTTGATTAAAAGTATATTCTTTTTATTTCAGTCAACGCATTTCGTAGAACACAATCTCCTTCATCAGGACTAGAAGAAATCAATCAAATTGATTGTTGATTTCTTTTTGTCCTGATGAAGAAGACTGTGTTCTATGAAACGCGTTGACTGAAATAAAAAGAATATACTTTTAATCAACAACTCATTCCTTCGGCAGCAGCGTGGCACTAACCAGCCGACTTGCTCATTATCTATCTTCTGGCTCTCTTCTTTCCGCAATTACATGCCATGTCTCCCAGATCTCAGAGCATTCAATTAATTCAATTCAATTCAATTTGAGTCAAAATTTAATCACTGGAAAGCAAATTTTTGTGTAAAATTTGGCAATGGCAGCAAATTCAAATGCCAAATAATCTGCTCATTACTAAATCCTGTGACAGTCTTCTCTTCACCATTGCTGCTTCTAGCTGATTAAGAATCTGGGTGAGACTCAGGTTAACCCTTTGCAGGCACCTGTTAACTTCCCTTGCAGATCATCCCATTAGGCCGGAGTCACACTTGAGAGAGACTTGCATGAGTCTCACATCGCATCACCTGGCACGGCTGCACACTCTCCTGACAGGAGTGGGTTGGCTGCATGTATTTGTATGCAGCTGAGATGCTCCTGTCCGGAGGGCAGCAGGCCGTGTCGGGTGATGCGATGTGAGACTCGTGCAAGTCTCTCGCAAGTGTGGCTTCGACCTTTGATGCAGTTACATATGTCCTTTTCTTGCAGATGAATCCTTAAGGAGCGGCTAATATTTATGCTCTAAAATACTGTGGCACACCTCTTACTTATTGAATTCAGGTATTTCACTCAGCCCAATGCTACAAGTGCACAAAATCCAGCCCCTAGCAGTCTGCCTTTTCTAACAATTGTGAAACAATGGCTTGTTCTAAAGAACTCTTTGAAAAATAGTAAATAAGTAATTGGAGCCAAGTCCATGAATGACATTTCTGCCCTCCTAAATATTCGAGCCAGCATCAAAGGCAGGGACACAACATATGATGTAAATATACATCATATATCTTTAAGGGGTTAATATTGAGTGAAGTCAAGATAAGAACCCATCCATGAATTCACATAGATAGGGATTTTGGATGGTGGGTAACCCTCTTTGTTTTAGCTCACCCTAAAGCTGTATAGAAAACCAAAATATATGGTGTATCAATTGCCACTCAAATTGTACTTCATCGAGGTGTGAAGAGAACTCAAAGTTTAGACATGGACCTTGGAGCCAGAACTTTTCTTACAGCTAAGCACCTTCTGGCATTTGTAAATAAAAAATACTTCTACAGGAAACATCTGAGCTGGATCTAGAGAAACTTTGGCACTAGTAATGAGCAAATTGCTTGCATGCAAATTTTAAGAAATTCAAATAATTTGCGATTTTGATTTGTGCAAATCTCCCAAAAAATGCTCACTGCCATTTTGTATGAAGCAGAAGATTGCAGTGGGCATTTGGCACGAAGCAGGGAGGTAGTGAGTAGGGATGAGCGAACCTGAGGTTCGGTTTTTGAACAGAACACCAAATTTAAAAATCAAGATTTGGGTTCAGGTTCGGATGCTTCACATGAGAACTTCACTCACGTGAGCAAAGCTGTGCTCGGGTATACTTGGTGCTCAGCCCTGTATGAGCCTCTTGCAGTATTTGAATGGCTCATACTGGGGGTAATAACAGCATGATCGGATGTAGTGTGCAACAAAAAAAAATTTGAAAAAGCCCGCCGTTCTTCCCCGGACGTGATCTACTTATGCTGACTGTATGTGGGCGGAGACTCATACTGCGAAACAGTGACATGATACGGGGTTCGGGTCAAGCTCAAGCCTGTGGAACTAGGCTCGTTTGCTGCCCACGAACCGAGCCTTGATGGAACTGCTCATCTCTAGTAGGGAAAAAAAAGGGAAAAAAAAAAGAGAAAAAAAAGGAGCCAGCACGATCTGAAATTGGCATGCATCATATAAAAAGTGAAAATTCACAGATTTATTCCAACTGTACTATAATAAAAAAAATGAGATTTTTAGCAAATAATTGATCAATTTTTTGAGCCACCCCTGCCAACGTCACGGCAAATCTCAATAGGGGGGTCCTACTCTATATTCTGTATTTCATGTGCCATGCGGCCTCCTAGATAAAGTTAAAAGCAGAACCATAATGGAGCACACATACCTGTAACCTGTATATAGCCGTTTCCATGTTGCAAAAAAAATCTAAATAGGAGAGAGAAGGCGCAATAGGGTCTTACCCGATATATTGGGTGGGAAAGGTCATGTAAAAGTGATGCACTCACCTGATCGAGTTGTGCCAGTCACAACTCCTTTAACAGCATAATGTGAGCGCCAAAAAGGTCCAGCAGCAGCCCTGTTGTACAAGTGGATATCAACAGAAGAAAAAGACAGGTATTTTGCCGCGCTTGAAGACCATAGACTATGATGTCAGGCAAATGATTCTTTTTATTTCATCCTACGCGTTTCGGAGACCACAACTGTCTCCTTCTTCAGGGAAAGGAATTATCTTAATTATCTTAATAATCTTAATTATTAATTCCTTTCCCTGAAGAATGAGACAGTTGTGGTCTCCGAAACGCGTAGGATGAAATAAAAAGAATCATTTGCCTGACATCATAGTCTATGGTCTTCAAGCGCGGCAAAATACCTGTCTTTTTCTTCTGTTGATATCCATGTTGCAAAAAAGGCAATTGTGGATAGAGACCAGCCCAGGTCCCAGCATGTGGTTGTAGTTATGCTACAAATGTCTGGCGGCTGGTCACCACCATGCTATGCACGCCTGATCTTGGTTTGCAATATATTCCTCCTGTTGGTAGCTGTACACATTCAGTTGCCTCACCCTTTCCACAGGCATTGCTAATTAAGCACCATACTTGGATCTGGTCCGCCTTTATCAATGGTTGCTGTCTGGCACTGGGAGGGTCAGTTCTGATATAGTCCTGGTATGTGTAGAGCTTGCTCCACATGCTGGGACCTGGGCTGGCCTCTATCCACAATTGCCTGTTTTGCAACATAGAAGCGGATATATATACAGGTTACAGGTATGTGTGCTCCATTATGGTTCTGCTTTTAACTTTATCTAGGAGGCCGCATGGCACAAGAAATACAGAATATAGAGTAGGACCCCCCTATTGAGATTTGCCGTGACGTTGGCAGGGGTGGCTCAAAGAATTGATCAATTATTTGCTAAAAATCTCATTTATATTACAGTACAGTTGGAATAAATCTGTGAATTTGCACTTTTTATATGATGCATGCCATTTTCAGATTGTGCTGGCTCCCCTCTCTCATCTCTAGTAGGAAGCTCCACATCAGTGGAAATTCATCTCTAGTAGTGAGCTCTACATCAATGGAAATCTTCAAGTGGAAGCTGGATAAACATATAGCTGGGATGATTTAAGAAAACCTGTACTTGCAGGGGGTTGGACCTGATGGCCCTTGATGTGCCTTTCAACTCTTCCATTCTATGATACTATTATCTGCCACAGAAGGCTCACATGATATCAATTGTGGCCTCAAGGGGTTTACCCATAATTCCTTTCAGCTATCATATCACATGATATAGCACAGCCAATAAGGAGAGACTATCATAGTCAGTATAAAAGCAGAGTCAAGGAATGCAGCTTCTTCTCTGCAATGAATCTGGATAGTGAGAGGATGTCACAGCTCACAAATTAGCATTAGAGATAGGTAAAGAAAGCTTTAAAACACTAAATAAACATTACAGATAGTGTGTGACATGACAAGAGTGAAGAACAGTCAACAATCGCTTACTCATGAGATCACTTGGAGATTACTAAGGATATGTTTGCATTAAAGTGCTTGAAAAATGTTTAAAGCCCCATCACACACAAGGAGATCGCTAACGAGATCGTTGCTGAGTCACAGCAATCTCGCCAGCAATCTCGTTATGTGTGACACCTACTAGCAATCAGGCCCCTGCTGGGAGATCGCTAGTCATTGCCCAATGGCTCGGACCTTTTTCTTCAAAGGCGATGTCCTGCTGGGCAGGATGCATGGCTATGTTTGACACGTAACAAGGACCTCCTAACAGGGTCCCAATGCCTGTCGAGATCGTTATACAGGTTGCTGATCCTTACTGCATCTTTGGTAAGGTCTGACTGTGTGACATCTCATCAGCGACCTCCCGGCAACTTACCAGCAATCCTTATCAGGTCGTATCGTTGTTGGGATTGCTGGTAAGTCGTTGTGTGTGACTGGGCCTTAACTCAATCGTAGGGGACCTCAGGGTGTTAGACATGCATTTTCAAGGCAATTGCAGGCTTTGTAATACTCATGGCACATTGATTCACTGTGCATCACATTTGGGGAAAAATTTGAAAAAGTTAGTGAATTCGAATTTCATAGATTCGCTTATCTCTGGATACACCATAGTGTGTCAGACAGATGTGTTATGCATTAAGAAAATTCTTTTTGTAGTATTGATGAAAACTTTGACAGGACCTTAGGCTTTAAACTCTATGCTGTGGCCAAACAGACCCAATTAATGGCAGGACTTTTGGAAGAACATTATTTAGGTTCTCCGATTTGAACCAATGTTTAGAACATGTCTTTATTTTAGTACATAAATAGAAAAGTTGTTTTGAGTATATTTTTGATGATGTTTTAAGATACTATAATATTTTTTAATACACTATCTTAATAAAGCGATAACTCCCAGAATTATATATTAACCAATGTATTCCACCAGCTGGTTCCTGTGAAAGTTATTAAAGCCAAGATTAAAGGGAGCAGTGGCCCATTAAAAAAGAAAACAGCAAGCAAGAAAGATTCCTGCAGTGTTTTTGATTTATTGAAGGTCTTCGGGGGAGGAAGGGTAAACCAGTAACTGAGAATGTGTTATGAAAAATCAGATAATCTGAAGGGAAAGGTCGTCAATGTAACAAATGACCTACTAGTGAATAGCAAATGATAAATGTCACCATAGAGGGCGGTTTCCCCTGTTTCTGGGATGACTATGGATGCCACAGTGACAGTGAAAAAGTGCACAGTAAAAATGAACGTAAAGTTTAATTGTTATAAATTGCAGAGAGGCGAATCATATGTAAAAAATACATTTTTAAAGTTTTCAAAAAGATTAAAAAATATACCACCGACGCATACATTACCTTCAGCCTGATCTGGTCATAAAAACTATATATAACATATATAAAAATGGCAAAAATAATATTGGAGGCAGATTAGATTTTAATACCAATAATAAAAATGTATAAATTAGAGAAATTAAAAAATGAGTATAAAAATGCAAAAATACTGTGTTTCTCTGAAAATAATACACTGTTTTATAGTATTTTTTCTCCAAAAAATGTGCTAGAGCTTATTTCGGGTAGGGCTTATTCTTGGGGAAACACATTTGGGGGAGATTTTTACGCCCCCCCCCAAATGCAGACCCCCCTTCCCTCTTCCCAGGATAATCATTTATACCAGACCCCAAATTTCTGCATCGCTCCTAGGTCCTCCTGCGATCTTTGGTGTGTGCTCCCAGTAGGTATGCTCCACGTGGTCCTTCCCTGCATCAGGCCGACACATACATACATCAACTTGCACAAACACACACGCACACACACACACACACATCAGATTGCACACACACACTCATACACACACACATCAGATTGCGCACAACACACTTACACACACACACACACACAATCAGATTGCACACACACACATACACAGGAGATCGCACACACTTAATCGCATATACACACCCACCTCATCCGGTGATACCAATTGTCACTGGCCAGCAGAGGAACCTAAGACACAGTGTAGTGGAGCACCAGGAGATGCTGTGTAATGCATTGATGTGTTCCACCTCAGGTCTTCCATGCATTCAACCTCAGGTCCTCACGCTCCACTGCACTGCATCCCAGGTTCCTCTACTGGCCTGAAACAATCGGTGTCTCCAGATGTGGGGAATGTGTGTGCGATTTTATGTGTGTATGTTCAATCTGATGTGTGTGTACGCGTTATGAATTGGGAGTGTGTGCGATCTGATGTGTATGGATGTGCGATCTAATGTATGTGTGTGCCATCTCATGTCCGTGCGATCTTATATGCGAATTTGTGTGTGATCTGATGTGTGTGATCTGATGTGTGTGAGTTTGCGATCTAATGTGTGTGTGATCTGATGTGTGATTGTGTGTGCGATCTGATGTGTATGGATGTGCGATCTGATATGTGTGAGTGTGCATCTAACATGTGTGCGATCTGATGTGTGTGAGCATCTAACGTGTGTGCGATCTGATGTGTGTGAGTGTGCAATCTAATATGTATGCGATCCAATGCGTGATTGTGTGTGCGATCTGAGGTGTGTGTGATATGATGTGTGTGATCTGAGGTGCGTGTGATCTGATGTGCGATCTGATGAGTGTGGATGTGCTTTTGTCGCGGGCGGCGGGGCGCTGCGCTCACTAAAGCTCGGGTCCGGCGCTGCTGCTGCTCGGTGGCTCGAGCGGTGGGCCGGATCCGGGGACTCGAGCGGCGCTCCTCACCCGTGAGTGAAAAGGGGGTGGTTTGTTTGGGGATTTAGTCCATGACGCTACCCACAGGTTGTGGTGAAGATGGGCACCACCGCTGCTGGTGACGGGGATCCTGGGAGCGATGGTAGGGAGCAGCTGGGATGTTGTTTTTCCCCCTCCGTGGGTAGGGGTTGGTGGTCCCGGGGCCCGGTGGTGTGACGGGGAGGCAGGGTTGGTGAGGTACAGGGTTGCAGGGACAGCGCGGCGCGGTGCCGGAGAGCACTGGTGTACTCACTCAGACAATCACTGACAAAGTGTCTGGTAAACCAAAACGGCTGGATGGACGATCTCGCAGCCGGCTGCAGTGTTGTTGTTGTGCTCTCCCCGGACGGCTGATGGTGGCTGTCTTTCCCTGCACCTTTAGAACGATGTTCTGACTCCTGTGGTTGCCCACCGGTAGTCCGCTCCCTGGCGTATAGGTGCCATAGGAGCCCGTTTTGCCCGCAGGTGCTGGCCCTTGGATCTCTAGCCCGTGGCGGTGGCTGTATATCCTCTCTGGGTGGACGGTTGCCTTCACTCAGGACTTGGTTGTTAGGAAACCCCTGGGGTTCCTGTCACATTCGGATTTGACTATTGATGGCGGCTCCAAGCCTGGTCGGGGTCCGATGGCCCTGCCTGTGTGCTTAGCTTCACTCCGTTCCCCGGGCCAGTACCGGCGGGCCGACGCCCGACCCCGGTCCTTACGGCTCTGCGGAGTTCCCCCAACTCCTGCAGACGGCCACCACCGTCTGCCAACCTTGCTGTCAGTGCCTGGGCTCCTACCCAGACACCTCAAGTGTTTACTTCTCTCACTTTCACCTCCAAGACTGAACTGACACTTTTCCCGCCTCCAGGCCTGTGAACTCCTCGGTGGGTGGGGCCAACTGCCTGGCTCCGCCCTACCTGGTGTGGTGTGGTTTTTGTCTGACTGTTGTAACTGCCTAGGGTGGGGGTGTGTATGTTGGTATGTATGTGACTACCTGGCTAGTCCAGGGAGTCACACTTTCCACCGCAGGTACTTGATGCGTTCCACTGCAGGTCTTCCCGTTTGGCGTCAGGTGAGTATGATTGAGGGGTCTTCTTTCTTCTTTCTTCTCTCTTCTGGTGGTGTCTGCTGTCTATAATGAAGTGTCCTGCAGTATTCTTTTAACTTTTTTAGTTGCCTAGATACTTCATTATTGAACTGCGACTAGGGCTTATGCTGAAAATTCCTGCTAGGGTTTATTGTCAGGGAAACACGGTCTAAAGGGTGCTTTACACACTGTGACATCGCTAACAATATATCGTCAGGGTCACGTCGTTAGTGACCCACATCCGGCGTCGTAAGCGACATCGCAGCGTGTGACACCTAGGAGCGACGATCAACAATCGCAAAAACGTCAAAAATCGTTGATCGTTGACACGTCGCTCCTTTTCATAATATCGTTGGTGGTGCATGCCGCTGGTTGTTCGTCGTTCCTGCGGCATCACACATCGCTATGTGTGACACCGCAGGAACGACGAACATCTCCTTACCTGCGTCCACCGGCAATGTTGAAGGAAGGACGTGGGTGGGATATGCCGCCTGCTCATCTCCTCCCCTCCACTTCTATTGGACGGCTGCCGTTTGACGTCGGTGTGACCCACTAGCTAAACAAGAATATTTTCATTCATTGATCGCAAACAACTTGGAGTTGAAATATATAGCACTACTAGCTGTAGTACCCGGCGATGCTCAGGAAAGTAACTAATTGTCTCTCTTTCACGCTCCCTGTGTCCCTCTCTGTCTGTCTGACTGTCTCCCTCTCTGCTGTCTGTCTGTTCCCCTCTCTGATTGTCTGGCTGTCTCCTTCTTTGTCTCTCTGTCTCCCTCTTTGTATGTCTGTCTCCCTCTCTGTCTGTCTCCCTCTCTGTCTGTCTGTCTCCCTCTCTGTCTGTCTGTCTCCCTCTCTGTCTGTCTGTGTGTGTTTCCCTTTCTGTCTGTCTTTCTGACTGTCTCCCTCTCGGTCTGTCTGTCTCACACTCTGACAGACAGACAGCACTGGAATGGTGCCAGAACGGGAGGTGAGTAAAGGTTTTTTTATTTTAACTGGGAGAAATAAGTGGAATCAGAAGGGATTGTCCTAGTAGTGGACAACCTCTTCAAACTTCATTTCTATCAACCGGAAAAGCATTTTACAATTCTCCATAAAATGGATCTAGGAGTCTAAAACCCACACAGCTTGAATCTTCTAATTTTAAAGTACATATTTCTTATACAGAAGATCTGAAAACATAGTATATTATCAGACTAAACGACACAATTTACATGGTAGACTGACAACCTTTGCTAAAGGATTTGCCCATAGAAATAATGACATATGGTTGAAATTTGTGGTCGGATGAACTATGTCCATACTATATCAATGTTCTACACACTTATGTGTGATAAATCTTAGGACAAATATGAAATATGTTCGTATACAGATGTTTGGCTGTCATGGGGCATTCTCCACGCAACACTCAATGTGTGTGTCCTAGTGAGAATAAACTAATTTGTACAGAATGATCCTGGAGAGGGGAGAAAGCTTCCGCGTCATATCTGGAAATCAGCTACCAGTTCTCACTGTGATTTTGCTCCTAAAATCACCTTGTCGGGGATGAAACATTGGATAATTTTTATGTTCACATCAAGTAAAATGCAGTTTTAGCTGCAAATGGATTGGCATCCCGGTTATAACATTAATAGTCAGGATAGACCATCAGTATATACATTAGTGGAAGTCCCACCTCTTGGGTCCCCACAAATCATCAAAACAAAGAGACAGTTGTTCTCATTTTAAGGCCTCTTTCACACATTCATGAAAAAACACGCACGCTTTTCACGGACATGTCAGAGGTGCGTTTTGTCCTCCGTGAGCCGTGTTTATGGCACACGTGTGTTCTCCGTGATAACACACGGAGAACGGGAACTTTCTGCTCACCTGTCCCTGGCGTTGCTGTCCGTGGTGCTGATCTACGGTCTCCGGTCCTGCCGACTCCCCGCTGCTGCTGCTTCCAGCCGCAGTGAAGTGAATATTCAATGAGCATAATGAGCGGCGGTCGGAAGCAAGTGCCAGCAGCGGCAGAGACAGGAGGGCTGGAGAAGGTGAATAATGTTTTGGGTTTTTTTTGCAGACTCATGTGATTTCTCCAGTGCGTGTCACACGGAACACATCCGTGTGGTCCGTTTGCGTTACGTGTGACCCGTTTGCGTTCCGTGTGACACCCGTGATGCCGGAGAGAAAACAGACATGTTGCCGTGAGAAACACACGGACACACGTATGTACGGAATGGACACACGTTCCGTGCGGAAATACATACGTGTGTCCAACTCCATTTGAAAACATAGGTCTACATGTGTACGTGTCTCCGGTACGTGAGAAAACGCACCAAACACGTACCGGAGGCACGTGCGTGTGAAAGGGGCCTAACACTGTGTCCAGTTTTACTTCAATACTTGGACCAGTCACAGCCAGGTGGGTGATTCTCTGCCTGGGATTGCAGCTTGATCAAAGTCACTACTAGAGTTGTGCCAATTTAGACAAGTGGAACTGAATTTTACTCAAAGTTTACAAAAATCTTTGTTCTCCAGAATGCATATTTCTTATTTTTCACTCCGCGAGAACTTACCAAAATGGTGGCCTGCTGCCCAACTATTTTACTAAAACTTATAGGGCTGGCAAAAGGTTAAAAAAAACAACAACAAAAAGTATACTAACTGCTCACCTCTCAAGCCACTGGAGCTGCCTTCTCTCTGTAAAGTTCTCGGTGCTTGTTTTCACTGCGCCATACACTAAAACACCAAGCATCTTCATGTTAGGTTTAGACTTCTGGTCGTGACTATGCTCATTCTGTGGATGAATGTTGTAAGGTCACAGTGACATCATGGTATTACAGCATGCGCTTTTGTGTCGCCCAGGGTTATGGGGTACTCGGTCCCGGACGGTGTATAACTGGGTAAATGTCACTCGGTGTCCGTTGCATAGTCCCATGCCCTGGGTGCTTTTTAAAAGGGGTATATTTACAGGGGAGTTGAATGAAAGTTTATCACATTATGCCACTTGAGGTTTGCGGCTATGTGGATGGAGCAGCCGCTGCACAGTTCTCACTACTGGGGCTAGTGTTAGTGGCAGCCTGGATGTTAGGCCCTCCGCAAGCAGGGCCAGGCCCCAGAGGATAGGTGAGATACATGGGTGTTGAAAGAAAGTAGGCCACACAAGGGTTTGCAGTGTAACTGGTTCCTTTTCTCACGGCAAGGTGGAAACTGGTCACCCGAGGAAGGCTGGTGCTGACCGCAGGTCCCCTTAGTCCCAGTTTAGTGACCTGGTGGCTTTATTCCCCTACACCTCTCTTTGGTTGGTGGGTCCCCGTGGCTTGGAGCGGCTGGGGGTCTCCTCCTGGTAGTCTCTTAACGGCAGTCCATATGATGGTAGTGTGAACCCTGTGGGGTCGAAGTCTCTGGTCCTATTCTCCATTGCTACTGTGTCCCGAACTTCAAGGTCATTGAGGTCCTTGATGATTCCCTCACTGTGCAGATTTTATTAGGTCTATTTGGAGCGTTTGCCTGACCTAGGATTCTGTACCACGTCGGTTCTGTGGTTCCGGGAGTACTCCACCGTACTCCACCAGCAAACAACCACCTGGGCCCTCAGGTCACTGTTTCACTCTTGCCAGTGCGTCTGCTCACTTCCTCTCTCTGTCACCTACTCTTGCCGACTACTGTCTGACTGTCCATTGTCCGCCCCTCCCACCTGGTCGTCTAGTGGACTGGATTGGCTCCACCTCTAAGCGGCCATCTATTGGTCCAACCCTAGCCTGGTACCAGTCTATGGGGGAATTTGGGGAAAAACAGTGATTAACTGGAATGTTTGTGTTGTTACCGGCACTGGTCTTCCAGGTTCCAGGGGGGTAGGACCTGCATCCTGGTGGGGATGCAGTATCTTGTAGCTCCCTGATGACCTCAGGGGCGCTACACTTAGACCTTAGACATTATGAAGCACCCTCTAGGCCTGGACTATAGTGAAGATGTCCAGGGTTTCAGCATGCAACAGCGGTAAGAAGAGGCGTTGAGGACAATGAGCAGTCAATGTGAGTGGTAAGGTGTATATTATTTGTTGTTTTTTTTTTCCTACATTTATTATGCATTTATTATGGCCCTAGAGCATAAGGGACATTTAATTACTGAATAATTAATTCTCTGCAAATTGAATTTCCCAGTAAAATCCTCGGGATTTGGCAAATTCGAATCACATCCAAGCCAAAACAGAATGCGTTTTGGCTACTGATTTTTTTACTGTCGGTTTTGCCTGCAGAAATAAAGCAGCTAAAAAAACTGTGTGAACATAACCTAACACATTCATGTGCCGCCTACATGTGCCGTCTGTTATTGTCTCAGACAGCACACTGACCCATAAAGTTTTGTTGATACACACACACATCTAATAGATATAGCTGAGTATACAGTATGTATGTAGGTACGTACGGTATGTCTGCTAAAGGAATCCGCACCGTCGCATTTACAATCACAAAATTTTGCACAGACGCCTCATTTGACTCAGGGAACGTCATAGACTATGTATTGAGAGGAAATTTAACCCACACTTTACAGTTATTCTCCAAAAATCTGCTTATATTAAAGTCAATGGAGCTGGGAATGGATCTGTTATTATAGACTCCTAATATGAACAGAAAAAGAGACAAACAGAGAGACCCACACACACATAAAGACACACACACACACACACACACACACACACACACAGAGACACACACAGAAAGAGACACAGAAAGAGAAAGAGATACATACACAGAAAAAGACACATACAGAGAAAGAGAGACACACTCAAAGACACACACACACACACACACACACAGAGACACACACAGAAAGAAACATAGACACAGAAAGAGATACATACACAGAAAAAGACACATACACAGAAAGAGAGACACACAAAAAGACACTCAAAGACACACACACACACACACACACACACACACAGAGACACACACAGAAAGAGACACAGGCACAGAAAGAGACACATACACAGAAAGAGAGACACAAAAAGACACACTCAAAGACACACACACACACACACACACACACACAGAGACACACACACAGAAAGAGACATAGACACAGAAAGAGAGACACACAAAAAGACACACTCAAAGACACACACACACATACACACACACACACACACACACACACACATACACACACACACACACACACACACACACATAGAAAGAGACACGCAGAAAGAGACACACAAAAAGAGAGAAAAAAAACACACAAAAAGAGACACCACACACACAGAAAGAGGTACACAATGATCTTACCTGTATACTAATTGTGTGGGGTTTTATGAGGCAATATAATAGATGTTTTGACAGTTAGCCTGGATATTTATCATATAGACCCCTATCACATACATGGCATCTTCATAAATGGGTTATGCAAGATTTAAAGGGAATCTGTCACCAGTTTTTTGCCCTTTAAACTGCGGTCACCACCGCCGGGCTCTTATATACAGCATTCTAACATGCTGTATATAAGAGCCCAGGCCGCTGTGTAGAACATAAAAAACACTTTATAATACTCACCTAAACCGGTCGCTGTGGTGGTTCTGGCTCAGATGGGGGTCTTCGACCTCCGGCTCCGGCGCCTCCTCTTTCGGCCGTCTTCGTCCTCCTTCTGAAGCCTGTGTGCAAGACGCGTCTACGTCATACACACTCACCGGTCCCGCGCATGCGCACTACAATACTTTGATCTGCCCTGCTCAGGACCTGAATGCCAGCAAGTGTGTATGACGTCGGACGCGTCATACATCGCTGCTTCAGAAGGACAACAGAGGCGGCGACAAAGATGGCCGAAAGAGGCAGCGCCGGCATCGGAGGACGAGAATGCCCATTTGACCCACATCCACTGCAGCGACCAGTTTAGATGACTATTATAAAGTGATTTTTATGTTCTACACAGTGGTCTGGGCTCTTATATACAGTATGTTAGAATGCTATATATAAGAGCCCGGTGGTGGTGGCAGCTTATAGGGCAAAAAACTGGTGACAGGTTCCCTTTAAACAAAAAAAGAGTCTGTTTTTTTCTTTACAGAAATAGCGCCCCCATATGTTGTATTTGGTATTGCAATTTTTCTCCATCTAAGTTAATTGAAGATAAAGACAGATTTAGTTTTCTAATCTTGGACGACCCTTTTAAATACCTGAAGAAGATCAACACAGATGATAATTTGTCATTTACTGACAGGACAAGTCATGTATTGATGTCTCACAAAGTCACCATAGATATATTTTCCTTCTCGCTGGCCAAGGAATGGGAAAAAAAGGGATCCTGGCCAACTCTAACAAACCTAATACAGGATCCTACTAAGTAGCCTTTTTAAAAAGCAATTTCTTAAGATGGCAGCCAGAAGAATGAGCTCTCTATAAATCTGGAATGAAACTATGCAATTCTCTCCTTGTGAATCCGCGTGGAGAAGTTTTCATAACCGAAGTGGATAATATGTCTGTCAGGCACCTTGTAGACATCAAACGGCCAACCCAACGGTGGAAGCAACGTCCATGATTACATTCACTGCACATTAAGGTGTCTTATAAAGCCGGGGTGGGAAGGTGTAACTGTTGGTGTGCTACATGTCTATGGTTTACCACATATTAAATATGACTGTATAACTTTCCGCCTGTATGTATGTAGACACTGGAGGTGTTTCCTGTTTAACGTTAACACGTCTATAAAGTGCACAGAGCATTCACTTGTGACCTGATACAGTGTACTAGTGTATAACACTCAGGGTAAAGTGTACAAAACGTGAAGCCTTGCCTTAGCACGGCCCCTACGAAGGTCTATGTACTGTACTAAACTCCTGGAAAATCAATTATACACACACACATACAATATATATATATATATATATATATATATATATATATTTTATTTATTATTATAGCGCCACTTATTCCATGGCGCATTACAAGTGAGGAGGGTGTACATAAAAACAAGTACAACAATCATTAACAATACAAAACAGACTGGTATAGGAGGAGAGAGGACCCTGCCCGCGAGGGCTCACAGCCTACAGGGGATGGGTGAGGGTACAATAGGTGAGGACAGAGCTGGTTGTGCAGTGGTGCACTGGACTGAGGGTTATTGTAGGTTGTAGGCTTGTTGGGAGAGGTGGGTCTTCAAGTTCCTCTTGAAGCTTTCCATAGTAGGAGAGAGTCTGATATGCTGGGGCATAGCGTTCCAGAGTATGGGGGATGCACAGGAGAAATCTTGTATGCGATTGTGGGAAGAGGAGATAAGAGACGAGTAGAGAAGGAGATCTTGTGAGGATCTGAGGTTGCGTGCAGGTAGGTACCGGGAGACTGGGTCACAGATATAAGGAGGAGACAGGTTGTGGATGTCTTTGTACTGTATGTCATGGTTAATGATTTGAACTGGAGTCTTTGGGCAATGGGAAGTGAGTGAAGGGATTGGCAAAGTGGCGAGGCTGGGGAATAGCAAGGGGAGAGGTGGATTAAGCGGGCCGCAGAGTTTAAGATAGATTGGAGGGGTGCAAGAGTGTTGGAAGGGAGGCCACAGAGCAGGAGGTTGCAATAGCCGAGATGGGAGATGATGAGGGCATGTACTAATGTTTTTGCTGATTCTTGGTTAAGAAAAGCACAGATCCGGGAGATATTTTTGAGTTGTAGTCGGCATGAGGTTGTTGTAGCTGTTCTGTTTTGTCACAAGTCAGCTTATGGGATCACCAGTGAGGTCCTCTGAATTAGGCCTCTTCAGACCTTAATCCAGATCGAGCGCTCGGAGAGAAAAGACCAGCATCCATGTGGGCATGATCAATTTCTTCTGTTTATTTAATCAAAGTACAGTTTATTTATACCATTTACAGATCAATGTGATATTGCAAAAAAAAAAGAAAAAAACTTTTAGCTGGACTTTACTAGTTGCTCATATGACCTTTAAGTTTTAGCAAAACAAAAATGTAGAGTCATGCATATGAGATAAGAAGAAGATAAGAACATTTAGAGACCATAATAATCCTTGAGCCTGTCTCTTATTCCGTAGGCTCCATGACTATGAACTACCATCAGATATACTTACTAATAACAATAAAATATCTTTAATAAAGAAATATAGAAACTATTAACCCTTCTATATCAATTTCCCCATTTTGTAAATGGTATAACCTTCACTACAGGGTCAGTAGGCGTCCAAACAGGAGCTGCTGGCTCATGGGCCTAGTACCCATGAGGGGTCTTCCTACCACTTCACCCATCCACCCTCAGTATGGACACCTACTCCCGGTCAGCAGAGGCCATTTGGGGTCCGTAGTAAACTACAGAGGGTTCAATGCTGGGACTCTTAGAACATACATTATTCATTAGTTTAGGTAATGCATATATCAATGTTTTTACAGCTATATAAAGCAGTAGACAGAATAACAATATTTGCATACAGGTTTGTATAATGCCAGAAACCCAACCTGCTATGCCCTTAAACCAATTAGCTGGATTCATAAAAGAAAATGTATTTCCCCACCAGGAGTCCTTGTTGGCATCGTGCTCTTTTAACCATTTATCCCTAAGTTCACTTGTTTTCTGTATATCTGCTCTAACCTGGAGGTTGCCTGCAGGGTCAATGTAATGGCAACAGGCAGGACCAATTATTTGACACATTCCGCCGTCTTTTGCTGTCACAAAGTCTAGCACTATAGTATGCTGGTTAGTGACTACAATTAATTGTTTTTGTATAGCATTGGTAGCATTTAGAATCTCAAGAACCCGAAAAATTTGATCATCCAGGTAGTCAGTGGACTCTACTAGCTTGTCCCACATTTGCATTAAGAAAGGGTGTATGAAAATAGCACTAAATATTTATTTGCTTTTCCCATTTCTACTACATGAGGCCTACCATTTGGCCGGGGTTTATTATCTGCTGCTCGTTTATACAAGGTATGAATTGGGACAGCTGCTACATCTACTTCACTATGAGGGACTATGAAAGTGGCTGGTGTTAGTCTGGCAAGTGTGCAAACCCCTCTCATGTCAGGGCTCACCCACTTGTGAGCACGATTCCCACAAACCAAAAACACTCCCTCTGGGAAAATACAAAAGTGAGTTTGACTTTGTACACAATAAAGCAGATTCAGAAGCCCCTTCGTGACTTTATGAGCACACCATGTATTGTTCATTTGTTTTCCCGTCATACCCGAGATACAGCTACCCCGCTCCCTCCTAAAAGTCCGTCTAATAAATGATGATGTACAGCCCTCAATACCCTTCTGATATACTGTCTCATTGTCCTTGGTTGAGTCATGTGTATGTATATAGAAACAGTTATTGTCTTTTCCACAATTTCCAACACCATTGTATTGAAGACTGAACCATAATCCATCATGGGGAATGGGGCCCGAATGAGGAATCTTAGTCTTTATTTTGGCAATTATGCCCATGTCTGAATCGTATTCCATCCACCACGAGTATCCATCGGGTCGTGTGATATTTAGCTGGAACCAGGGTTTAGTGACCCATCCAACTATAGTCAATGTAGCAGATACATCACGAGGTACATCTTCTCCCAAAAATCTAGATTGAGTCCAGGTTTCATTGTGTATACAGTCTGGTACCAATACCTCCTGTGGTTCCAGAGGTAAGGCTAAATAAGGCATAGTCTTTGAAGAAATAGGACTGTGTGTGCAGATCTAACAGTCTTTTGGCTTTTCTCCTTCCATGTCCTCAGTAAGAGAAATATGGTGGCGAATGAGTTTATTATCCCAGTCCGTATTAAAAAGTTCGCTCAGTGTCTTTGTTTGGCGCAGCAACCCTGCTACACCTAGCAGGATAATTAGCAAAACTGTCATTCTGCCGGTGGAGTGACCTTTTTACAGTGACTGGCGTGGATCCAGGTGGGTTTTCCCTCAAGTTTCACTGAGGTGGATGTGGTCAGCTGGACTTGGAATGGGCCATCAAAGCGTGGATCTAGGCTCC
This sequence comes from Anomaloglossus baeobatrachus, assembly GCF_048569485.1. Classification (NCBI taxonomy): domain Eukaryota; kingdom Metazoa; phylum Chordata; class Amphibia; order Anura; family Aromobatidae; genus Anomaloglossus; species Anomaloglossus baeobatrachus. The sequence continues at coordinate 47,465,172 of NC_134355.1, forward strand.
TTCTCACGTGTCTGCGCACGACCACCCAATCACCTGGATTCAGCTGATGCACATCTGCACTTGCATTGGGATCTGGAATGGATGAAAAGACATGTTTATGCACCACATTAAGTCTTTCCTGTAAGGCCTGGACGTAGGCTGTCATAGTGCCATGCTGCATCTGTAACACTTGTGGAAAGTAGAGACCTGTTTTTGGGGCACTACCAAAAAGGACTTCAAAAGGAGACAAGCCTGTCTTTCTATTTGGAGTGTGTCTGACTGAAAAGAGTGCCAGGGATAAGCACTCTACCCAATTCTTTCCTCTCTCTGCCATGGCCTTTTGAATTTTTAGTTTAAGTGTCCCGTTTAATCTCTCTACTTTTCCACTGCTCTGTGGATGATAAGGGGTATGGAATGCCTGCTCTATTCCCAGGGCCTGCATAATGTCCCTCATCATTTCTCCAGTGAAGTGTGTACCCCTGTCACTTTCTATGGCTTCTGGGATGCCATACCGACAGACTAGTTCCTTCATCAGTTTTTCTGCAGTTGTTTTAGCATTTGCACATTTTACTGGATAGGCCTCAACCCATCCTGAGAAGAGATCTACACATACCAGGACGTATTCATACACTCCTACCTTGGGTAGTTGTATGTAGTCTATTTGCAGTCGTTGAAACGGATAGAGCGGTCTGGGTGTTGCTTTCTTAGGGACTTTTACTGTTTTACCTGGGTTGTGTTGTGCGCAGATAATGCAGGATTGTACGTGTTTGGAGGCTACGTAACTGAAGCCAGGAGCGATCCAGAAGGCATTCACCTGGTTACACATGTGACTTTTTGAGGCGTGAGTGGGGCCATGTGTTGCTTGTGCCATCATAGGGAACAGGGACCTTGGTAAACACAACCTGTCCTTACTTTCCCATACTCCATTCGAGTTCAGCCCAGCTCCCATTTTCCCCCAGTGTTCCTTCTCTGTTTGGGCAGCCTGATGCTGGAGGGATTTCAGGACATCCAGACTCACTGTGGCTGGGACTTGCTGGCTCCCTGCCACTATCCTCTGATCCCTAGGCCTCTTTGCCGCTGCTTTCGCAGCTGCATCTGCCCTTCTATTGCCCGCTACCTCCAGTGAGTCACCTTTTGTTTGTGCTTTCACCTTAATGATGCCAACCTGGACTGGTAACATTAGTGCCTCCATTAACCGTTTTACCAATTCTGCATTTTTAATAGGCTTACCAGCTGACGTAAGAAAAGCTCTACTTCTCCAGATAGGGCCAAAATCATGACAGATCCCAAATGCATACTTTGAGTCTGAATAAACATTAATTTTCCTACCTGACCCCGCTCTACACGCCTCAATGAGCGCTGTTAGCTCCGCCTCCTGCGCGGACATGTGCGGCGGGAGTGGTTCAGCTCGGATTACCTCATGTGAGGATACTACTGCATATCCAGTGTAGAATCTCCCATCCAGGTGGTATCTGGAGCCATCTACAAAAAACTCAAAATCTGCATTAGTAATAGGTGTATCATAGACATGTGGAAAACCTGCTGTCTCCTGACTCATCAGCTCTATGCAGTCATGCTCGTGCGTCATGTCAAAGTATTCATCCTCACTTGCTACCATTGTCACCAATTCCCCCTTTTCTGAATCTACTGGCAAAAGGGTGGCTGGATTCAGAACATTACACCTCTTGAGGGTGACATACTCAGGAATCAGAAGGGCACATTCAAGTCTGAGCTGTCTGGCCATAGACAGGTGTTTCGGTTGGACTTGCACAAGTATAGCATGGATGTCATGCGGGGAGTAAATTGTTAAGGGAAATGTCAATGTGATCTCGCAAGCTTTCCCTAGCAGTACTGCAGCAGCCGCTACAGCACGGACACACGTGGGTGACCCTCTGACAACTGGGTCCAATCGCGCTGAGTAGTAAGCTATTGGTCTTTGTTTGTCACCATGTTGCTGTGTGAGGACGGCTGTCGCATGCCCTCCCTGTTCTGTGCAAAACAAGAAAAATGGTTGATCGTAATTTGGAATACCCAGGGCCGGGGCAGATACAATGAGTAGTTTAAGGGAATGAAAGGAATCAATAGCTTCCTGAGTGAGGTCAAAGGGGTCAGATGCCAGACAATCATAGAGGGGTTGCATCATCTGCGAGGCAGACCTTATCCAAGGCCTGCAGTATGACACTAAGCCCAAAAAGGTGCGCAGTTGCCGGTGGGACCTGGGTAAGGAGAGATTTTGGACTGCTTGTTTTCTCTCCTCAGTCAGGTGTCTTGTACCTTCAGAGATACAGTGACCCAAAAATGTTACCTTTTGCTTACAGTACTGTAATTTTTCACGTGAAACTTTGCAACCATTCTCTGCCAGAAAACACAGCAAAGAAATTGTGGCTTCCTTGCAGGACGTCTGGTCTGGACAGCAGAGCAAAAGGTCATCCACGTACTGCAATAGCGTAACCTGTGGATGAGGCGGTTGCCACTGCTCCAGAATTCCTGCCATAGCTGTAGAATAAATGGTAGGTGAATTCATTCCTCCTTGCGGGAGGACTGTCCACATGTACTGTTTCCCCTCATGTGTGAAGGCAAAAAGATACTGACAGTCAGGGTGTAGAGGCACAGAGAAAAATGCATTTGCCAAATCGATTACTGTAAAACATTTGGAGGTCCCTGGGATTTGTGACAGTAAGGTATGTGGGTTTGGAACAATTGGTGTTACACTCTCAGTGACAGCATTGACAGCTCTCAAATCATGCACCATTCTGTATGTGTCAGGGGAACCTTTGGGCCCTTTTTTCTTGATTGGATACAAGGGAGTGTTACAGGGGGAGGACCTTTGTACTAGAGCCCCTGCTTCCACGTATTCTCTTATATCTCTGGTCAGGGCCATTGATTTGGCTGGGCTTAAGGGATACTGCTTTAAACAAGGAGGAGTGGAGCCTTCTTTTAATTTTATCATGACTGGGGGAATAGGAAGCCGACCAACATCAGTTTTTCCCTTTGCCCATACGATGTCTGGAACTTGTTGCATTGCTATGTCTTCACTAGTTCTGGTATCGGACTCTCTCGCAGATTTGGACATGTACACCATTGCTGCAATCTTGCACAAGTGTACCTTCTGGGGTGTATTGTATGGTAGCCTGGATAGCACTTAACACATCAGCCCCCAGCAAATTCATAGGAGTGTTTTCACTAACAATAAGCTTTGTGAGAATTTCCTGGCTATCTTGTAATCTCAGCTTCATCTGTTTTGTCAATGGAGTTTCAGACACCAATCCCTCCACCCCGACACACTCCACAGTCTCGTCAGTGATCATGTCTGGCATTATCAGGTCTTTATGTACCACAGTGCCGGCTGCCCCAGTGTCAATTAAAAATTCTGCCTCTTTCCCCCCTGGCATTGTTATGGTCGTAAGTAAGGTGGGACCAGGTCCTGAGGGAACGAAAACAGGGTACACATCACATTTGTCACTGGGTTGCCAGTTTCCTAGGTCAGAGGCAAGGGAGGAGGGAAGTCAGTCTGCTCACTCTCCTTTTTGGAGTTTTTGCACTGTCTGGCATAATGTCCATTCTGTCCACAATTCCAGCACTGTACGGTCGCTAGGTCACCTGGTGCCCCCCTCCTCTGTTTCCACTGTCTTCCTTGTGCTCTAGCATACATAACTGGTCGCTTGCATTTTGTCAGTTCAACCCCCTTAGCTACTTGCAGAAGGTCTGTTGGGTCCATGTTTCTCCACTCAGGTCTGGCTGTCTGTACTGCTTCTCGTAAAAACTTATTCATGCCGTCAATGAATGCATTCACCAATATTTTGATATCAAGGTCGTTTCTTGCACTGTATCCCATGTCTGTCCACTTCAGCTGTAACCTCCCAAAGTACGTCTCTATACTCTCCCCTTTTTGCTGTGTCACGTCAGTCATCAGTACAGACTGCTCTGTTTGTTTCTTTGTAGCCCATCCTTTCAATGCCTCACAGTACGTCATTCCAGACCTCTCAGACTGAATATCCATGATCCATGATTGCTCCTTTATCATATCAGTATACGTCTTAATTATGTGTCCCAGCACATCACCTGCCTTTGCAGTCACCAAACTCTCGAGGTCTGACCAAGTGCATTTATAAGTCACCTGTATTGTCTGTATTTGCCTGTAAAATGGGAAAGGTTGGTTTTCAGGGTCAGGTAACTGTTTCAACATAGCTAGCTGGTCAGAGGGGCTCCAGGGGTAATATTCCTGTGTCTATCTGATTCTTGTGACCTTCCTCGGTCGGGATGTATCTGATTTTTTTGTACTGGTCCCAAGGCGTTCTTTCCTTTCCTCACCGTCAGCTTCCTCCGCAAAACTCAATTCCTTCACTACCTCTGTCTCAGAGTCAGCGTCCTCTGTCATCACATGTGACCTGGTTCGAACAGGATTTAGTGCAATCTGCTTAGGGCGAGTAACATTACACGTAGCACAAGTACCTCTCCAGTCTGGGTTTTTCTGACTACAATGTTTACAAGTCCATTCATCTGATCTGGGTTTCTGCTTATGTGAAGGGGGGGGCGGTAGCAGTCACAATTCCTGCTTTTGGTGCATTAAAACATTCATAATACACCTTATCTCCCGCTGTGGTCTCTTTATATCCACAATGCTGCACCTCTTCAGCCACACGACACCATTTATTTACTTGTTGCTCTACCCTCTTGTCTTTTATCCAACCTCTCTTTTCTTCCCTGAATCTGTGCCATTTCTCAACATCCAAACATCCGTACTCTGGCATGTCTGCCTTTTTGAGTATCGGTCTGACATTTTTCACTGCTTCTTTGCCTTCCCTTTCATGCACTATCTGTTTGGCTGTTTTGGATCCTGCTGGAGCCCCACGCTGCACACTGAACAAGTTGCCCATGGCTTCAACTTATTCCCACACAGCCCACCTTTCTGCAAATGCCCTCTCAGTGTCCCTGAACCTTGTTAACAGGCCACACGTCTCCTGGAAAGTCAGAATGGGCTCTCAAGTGGTAGCAAGAAGGCTCAATCAGCATTCACTCTCACCTGCTACACTTGTAGGGCGTATTGGGAAGGGTTAAAAAACACCTCTCACCCAATAGACCAGATGACTAAAGCAGGAAGGACCAGGTGTGATAGTCCTCTCACCTGCTAGACCACCTCCATGTAAGTGGGAAGGCCACACGGCTCTCTAACCCACTTAGACCTGATGTGCAGTTGGGTACCCCATGCTGGTCCTTTACAAAGTATTCCAGCAACGAACGTAAACTAGAGTTAAACCAATACAATTAACAGAGCTGACTTCTTACAGAGGGCAGAAAATCGCGCAGCTGTTCACTTGACCCCTCCCAACAGAATGACAGCAGCACACAGTTTGTTTAGCAAGAGTGTTATCTCGTCCAGATTCAGCTTTCTAAAACACAATCCTAATACCCACTGGTATAATACACAATCCCAGCAGAAAATTGAGACTACTTATATACCTTCACAGTACTAATATTCTACTTTGCTATAAAACCTTCATCCCCATTTTGAGGGGAAGAAACACACAATATCTCACTATAAGGACAGATCCCAGGACCATTTGTCTTACTCATTCATTGATTCCAGAAACATATGTAACAATACACCTTCCAAGGGTTAACCTCACATGCAAATAAAATTATCTAAACCGCTCTTGATACTGATGGGAAAAAAATACATATGTCAGGTATCCACTCAAATACTCTATATGGCTATGCCCTGTGACATGTCACAACCGGAACATCTTTTCACAGTCCACAGTATGACCTATAACCATTAGACTTATACATACATATTATTTCACCAAGTCTCTTATCTCAATTACTTGCCACTTTGTTATTCAGAAACTTCTCATCAATATACAACAACCTATTGCCTGCCTACTTTATCTAGGCATTAATATGAAACCACTTATGAACACATATCCCTAGACCAGTGTATTGCCCATCAAAGATGCAAAGATGGCCAAAGCAAAACACAAAACACAGCAACACAGCAAATGCAATTATACAGAGACTGTCCCAAATTCCGTGCTATGCAATCTATGCAATCAGTTAATGGACGGACAACAGATTATCTTATTACTCTATATTTCAACTCTCATTCAGACATGCATGAAAAAAACAATACTCACTGGTGATGCCAGAGTTCTTGAACCGTGTGTACAGCCTTACCCAGAATATTCGGGAAATCAGAGAGAGTGAAATGAAGTGTAAGAATAAAGCTTCTCACCTTGCTGCAGCTGAAATTTCACTGTCTCAAGAGTCCCCAAAACTTCTTCCGAATAGGCTGGTTGACCACGGCCCCACGTTGGGCGCCAAAAACTGTTGTAGCTGTTCTGTTTTGTCACAAGTCAGCTTATGGGATCACCAGTGAGGTCCTCTGAATTAGGCCTCTTCAGACCTTAATCCAGATCGAGCGCTCGGAGAGAAAAGACCAGCATCCATGTGGGCATGATCAATTTCTTCTGTTTATTTAATCAAAGTACAGTTTATTTATACCATTTACAGATCAATGTGATATTGCAAAAAAAAAAGAAAAAAACTTTTAGCTGGACTTTACTAGTTGCTCATATGACCTTTAAGTTTTAGCAAAACAAAAATGTAGAGTCATGCATATGAGATAAGAAGAAGATAAGAACATTTAGAGACCATAATAATCCTTGAGCCTGTCTCTTATTCCGTAGGCTCCATGACTATGAACTACCATCAGATATACTTACTAATAACAATAAAATATCTTTAATAAAGAAATACAGAAACTATTAACCCTTCTATATCAAGGTGAAGATGGAACTTTGAGGGCATATCAAACAACTGTAATGTACAGGCGGAAGAAAAAGTGAAAGAGCGCCTGCGCATGCACACCACAATACTTTGATCTGCCCTCTTGAGTTGACAATTATTATTGCAAATATATTTAACTAAAATATGTTAGGATGTTGTAAAAAAACTACTAATTATTAGAACTCTTATGCATTAGTGATTAGTGGCTTCATGTCCATGTAAGACCATGCTACACGAGGTGACCTTATATCCTATTGGTGAATGCATGCTCATGCCCTTTAGGTTCTAGTGTATATGCCTTGAACCCTCCCATCTATGTCACAGTATATTGCACTCCTGTCACTTTCTAGTGTCCCTGTGCCTAATCCTCTGTATAGCTCATTGTGGGATTAGTAGTTTTAGATGCAAAAACAAAGGACACAATTCCTAAAACTTCAATACATTCTCACTGTAAGCCTCTGCCGGAAAAAGACAACACTGACAAGCTGGATCCCCACGATATAAGCAACACTAATGGAAAATGTGTAGAAAATGAAATTTTATATTGAAATAACCAGTGTTTTATGTTTTATAAAGAGACCATCCATGCCCTTTAATTTAGTATTTTTTGATATTGTAAAGGAAAACTTGTGTTTTTTTTTTTAATCGAAATTGAATACCTACTTGAATTGGTACTGTTCATGTGATCCTGGAATGTCTTTTGTTTTTTTTTTCCATTCCCCTCCATTCTGAAGTTATGCCTTCTGGTAATAATGGTGCAAATGGTCCCTTCATCCAACTGGGCGTATACCATAGAAATTCTCCTTGGGCATTTGCATTTTCCTCCTCTTATGCTGGCCAAAAAAAACATGACCACACCCATAGAAGAGTTTTATGGTATATCCCCATTTGGTCAAAGAGAGTATTAGCGTCATAATTTTAGGAGGGGTGTGAGGGGCATGGTAAGTGGTAACACCAATTGGAGGATATACTCAGCTTAAAGGGGTAGTCCACTACTCTGCAATAGTGACCACATCGATGTAAAACTCATAGGGAAGGCTTTTCTCAAATATCTTGTGTTGTACATTCTGCTTTTGAGCGGCGCTATTGCGGTCCGCTCAACTCATCACGTGTCCCCCGAGCTCTGTGACGTCTGAGATCCGGTGAAGTCACATCAACTTCCAGTTGACCCGGCTTCACCGAGGCCAGCCCCAGTCTCCCTAAGTGATTGGGCTGTGGGCGGAGTTTCACTGCATGTCACAGCCCAGCATTGCTCCTGCTTGTGGCGCTCTGCAGCAAAGGAGAGAGCATGCGACATGCTGCGCTGTGATGAGCGCTGAAACTTCGCCCACAGCCCAGTCACTCAGTGAGACAGGTGATGTCGGGTTACCTGGAAGTTAATGTGACATCACCGGATCTCAGAGGTCTCAAAGCCCGGGGGTCACTTGATAGGGAGGAGTGGACCGCAATAGTGCAGCTCAAAGGCAGAATGTACTACAGAAGGTATTTGTCATGCAGAGTAAGAGAAGTCAGTATGCACTGCGTGACACACACATTCAGACTGATGGACATCTAACACGCTACAAAAATACCCCAAACAAAGGGGGGGCACTTTAATAATGGTGGGCCATACAGCTAGTGAGATGGGTGAGGGGGACACCTCCTGAACTCACCTCAAGCTGTTACCTGAGCTCCCTAGCATCCTTATATGGTGTGTTTCAACCTGTTGCTGAGCTGAATACCTAATCCCTCACTAGCTCTGCAAACACTCCTAGCTAGTCAGATGGCCAGCGGAAGACACTAGCTCCACCGCTGCACTAATAACATGGAGGGGAAAGGAAAGACAGATGGGGATAAACAGAAGGATACAAACACCAAAACCCATGGGTTCAGACAGACTCCAAAGTAATAGTTGGATGGGCACAGGACAATTCCCTAGCAGCTGCTTCCACCAGGATGGCCAAAATAGAATGAATTCTATCAACAGCAAGGACTGCTGGGAAACCCCACTATTTAAACCTGAAGAGGCGTGGGCTCAAAGCAGCTACAGCAGACTTGCACTGCTATGAGCTGCTGGCAACAAAACTGACATTAACTCATAAGACACCAAAAGAAAGGCAACTGTTTGAATGAGGAGTCAAAATGGTAAAGAGAGGCTCCAGTCCAAAACCTGTCACGAGTCTCTAATCAGCAGGGAGACGACGATGACAGTATTTGAGAAAAGCCTTCCCTATGAGTTTTACAGCGATGTGGCCACTAATGCTGAGTAGTGAACCACCCCTTTAAATAAAAAAAATCCAGTAAAAGGTCCTCCGTAGAAGAACGAACGAACCTAAGGTAGTAAATAGAGGTGAACATGAACAGATTGAGCTGTGGGGGACCGAGTTGGAGACGAATTTTATGAAATCGAGATTTGTTTGAATGTATTCTCCGCATGTCAAATTTTTTGGGAAAAGCTGTAAAATTCGAATTTGAAAATATTCACTCAGCTTTAGTTATCAAACATGGAGTCCTGAAAATCCAAGGAATGGAGGATAAACTCTGGGGACTGCATAAGTCCATAGTAGTCGAAACCTTTGCATTTCTTCAACCGAATTTTTTTTTTTTAAGATGGGCATTCTGAAGTGGCCAAGAATGTTGGTTTCCCTTGTATAAAAATGAACTTTCTTGTGCGAAAACACATGAAATTAAAACAAAAATAACTCCGAACTTGTTATTTAAAATCTTGTAGCGTCTGCAATAATTGAAAAGTTATGAAATCATGTGTATGGGCACTGCATGGAAGAGCTTAGACATGAACTCATATACCATACTAACAGTATAGTCTGATATTTGTGATATGTTACGCTTCTAGCTGCTTTTGATGAAGGCATTACTCGCCCACACATGGTGGTTGAGATTTTTTACAGCACGCCATAAACTGGATGCCGAAGAATAAACTGCAGAGGCCGAAGCATAAACTAAAGCTAAAACTAAACACGCCAAAATGATTACTAAAGCAACTTAAGGCTTAAAACAAAATGTTCCCTTCCAGTCCCCGAATTTCTTTTGTGTTTGTGACCAACAGTAACATTCATGTTTTAAACATTCGCCAAAAATTCCTATTAAACCCGATACCCGATATTTTCTTCTTATTTTGTATGTTAGTTAAATTTCACTTGTATGAATAGTTTGGATGAAGTTCTATTTATTGCCAATTGTAAAAGTTGAAAAAAAAAATAATATTCTGAAAATGTGAAGACAAGTTTGACATCCAAATCCAAGTGAAATTAAAGAGTAAGGAAAAAATGCATCCGGGCTGCACATTAGGACTTGTCAGACGAACGTTAACAGCAGTAAAAAGCTGTATTTTGGCATTGGGAAGTCAAGTTTTTGCCAGTTTCATCTCAAGCTGCGTGGTAAATCCATCCAAGAAAGACCACTAAGTGGAAAGTGAAGATGACAACTGCCAGTTGTAAGGAGCTTGGGTGTCCGAGTGCCTTTATCTGTGTTGTTTGACACCCTAGATCCTTACAGAAAGCAATTTTTTTGAGTGGAAAATCAACATTTACCAACAGTCCATTTACTGCCAACATCGCCAAGCAGATTTCTTAACTCGCATGTGTTATTTGAAGGAAATAAGATTCTTAGGAATTGTTTTTGCTTGTTTAACCAATTCCAAGCAAAATTCTTATCCTGTTCAGATACTTATTCTTATCTGCAAAGTAGGTTTTAGGATTATTATGGCCTTAGACAAGAAAGAACCACTTTTGTTGAGTTGGTGTGAAATGATTTATAGAATCTGGTCCAGTGGCCAGCTTGGTAATCTGTGTTCTTTCGACGGGAGACTTGAGAATCACGTCCTACCTCCCAACGTCAATGACTTTTCTTTGGATTAGCTGGCTAATGTTTAGTCACTTATTCCTACTATGTGAATTCCCTGTGATCCATGAGTCTGAACTATTTTTATTGGTACCTAAAGAGCACCAAGATTTACTATATTGCTGACTGAGCTCATACTAGGGCGCGTATCAATAGACATGATTTCACCAACCCTGTTCACCTCCGACGTGGATATGGGAGAGGCCAAAATAACCTCTTTAATGTTTAATACAAGCATGATGACTTAAAAGAGATATTCCAGATGTAAAGAGGTATTGCTACTTTTGACCTACCTACTGAGAAGCACAGGTCCTGGGTTCAAATCCACCCAAGGATAACATCTGCAAGGAGTTTATAAGTTCTTTATTTCTGTGGGTTTCCTCTGGCTTCTCCGGTTTCCTCCCACTGCCTCTAGCTTTTTCCTCAGCCTCTAGCACCTCCCTCCACCTGTAGCTCTTCCCTCTGCCTTTAACTTTTCCCTCTGCCTCAGCTCCTCCCTCTGACTCTAGCTCCTCCCTCTGCATCCAGCTCCTCCCTCTGTCTCTAGCTCCTCCTGCTGCCTTCAGCTCCTCCCTCTGCCTCTAGCTCCTCCTGCTGCCTTCAGCTCCTCCCTCTGCCTCTAGCTCCTCCCTCTGCCTCTAGCTCCTCCCTCTGCCTCCAGCTCTTCCTGCTGTCTCCAGCAACTCCCTCTGCCTCAGCTCCTCTCTATGCCTTTAGCGCCTCCCTCTGTAATCAGCTACTCCCTCCTCCCTTTGTCATTGAATCTCCTCAGCACCAACTACCATCTCCTATCTCAGTAATGGGAAAGTCTTCACTGAATACAGATTTTACCTCAGAATTTGGAATTTTGTTAATGACTGATCAATTCTGGCAGAGAAAGAAGTAAATTTGTCTAAGATATTTTACAAAGTTGCTTATTTTCATGTGTACTATTGATATATGAAATAAAAATTGAAATGACGGTTATGCTTTCAACAGAAAAACAAAAACAGAACCTGGCAGGCAATGGGAATGGAATAAGAGTGGAATTTAGCCACTTTTTTTCTACTAGTGACAGGTCTTCTTTAAAGTCGTGCAGGATTGCAAAAACAGAATAAAGACACAACCAATAGACAGGTGTAGTTGTTTTTATAAATATAAATTTATATATACACAGTATATATATATATATATATATATATATATATATATATATAGTACAGACCAAAAGTTTGGACACACCTCATTCAAAGAGTTTTCTTTATTTTCATGACTGAAAATTGTAGATTCACATTGAAGGTATCAAAGCTATGAATTATCACATGTGGAATGAAATACTTAACAAAAAGTGTGAAACAACCGAAAATATGTCTTATATTCTAGGTTCTTCACAGTAGCCACCTTTTGCTTTGATTACTGCTTTGCACACTCTTGGCATTCTCTTGATGAGCTTCAAAAGGTAGTCACCGGAAATGGTATTCCAACAGTCTTGAAGGAGTTCCCAGAGATGCTTAGCACTTGTTGGCCCTTTTGCCTTCACTCGGCGGTCCAGCTCACCCCAAACCATCTCGATTGGGTTCAGGTCTGGTGACTATGGAGGCCAGGTCGTCTGGCGTAGCACCCCATCACTCTCCTTCTTAGTCAAATAGCCCTTACACAGCCTGGAGGTGTTTTTGGGGTCATTGTCCTATTGAAAAATAAATGATGGTCCAACTAAACTGCTGCAGAGGTGACTCTTGGTCTTCCTTTCATGGGGTGGTCCCAATGTGAGCCAATTTCTTTGTAGCATTTGATGGTTTTTGCCACTGCACTTGGGGACACATTCAAAGTTTTCCCAATTTTTTGGACTGACTGAGCTTCATTTCTTAAAGTAATGATAGTCACTCGTTTTTCTTTACTTAGCTGCTTTTTTCTTGCCATAATACAAATTCTAACAATCTATTCAGTAGGACTATCAGCTGTGTGTCCACCAGACTTCTGCACAACACAACCGATGGTCCCAACCCCATTTATAAGGCAAGAAATCCCACTTATTATACCTGACAGGGCACACCTGTGAAGTGAAAACCATTTCCGGTGACTACCTTTTGAAGCTCATCAGGAGAATGCCAAGAGTGTGCAAAGCAGTAATCGAAGCAAAAGGCAGCTACTTTGAAGAACCTAGAATATAAGACATATTTTCAGTTGTTTCCCCCTTTTTTGTTAAGTATTTCATTCCACATGTGATAATTCATAGTTGTGATGCCTTCAATGTGAATCTACAATTTTCAGAGTCACGAAAATAAAGAAAACTCTTTGAATGAGAAGGTGTGTCAAAACATTTGGTCTGTACTGTATATATATATATATATATATATATATATATATATATATATATATATATATATATATATAAATAAATATGCTATTTTCTAATATTGGACCCATTTAGGATTGGGCAGTGAGCCAATAATAAGTAATTTCTAAAATGTAATATTTTTATCGTTCAGTACCATGTTATTTCTATGTACAACACCAGGTTGCCAGCAAAAATATAACAAATTCCCAACCAAATCATAGAACATGCCGTTACAAGCCGGGCAGTAAATTCCTTTTGGAAATGCAACATTGAAGCCCTTCTTCCATTCTTATAGGTGGTCCTGTCTTATTCTTGGAAACCACAGACACGGGGACCGTTCACAGGAAAGACTACACGTTCTCTCTTGTTCTAATGTTAATATGTGCCTGAATTGAAGATTTGGGTTCCACATCTGAGACTGTTCAGCCACAGTTTAAACTAACCGTGCATTTTAAAGTATGTGTAAAATATGTACCTTAACCACTCCCAGGGATTTACTTAAGTACCTAAAATATTCCTCGTGGACAGCAGACGTATGTACAGCTGTAAAATACATCACAATGTTTAATTGAATTCAGATGGCCGCGTCTACTTGGTAGTATGTATCAAGACGCAAATCATTATTGACTTTAGTACCAAGCACAAAGTGCTCCAAATGCCTCTGCCTACACAGCAAAAATAACCTAAAGTTATGGAGATATTATAGATTCAATTATGCTTGTAGATGCTATACAGTAAAATCCTAATATAACATGTACTATGTTAAAAGAAATGTGCCTTCAGAAAATGACCCATTCTTAAAACCAGTTTTTGTATTAAATATATTTATTTTTTGGGGGCACTGATTTTTTTTTACATGCCACGATATATTTTAAAAATAAAAAAATCTTGCAATTTTCACACTAGCCACTATGGCTTTCTAAGAGTTTAACCCCTTTCCCCATCAGATTGTTTTCAACTTCATGACCAGGCTAATTTTTCCAATTCTGACCAGTGGCACTTTATGATGTAATAACTCTGGAACACTGCAGCATATCCAGGTGATTCTGAGATTGTTTTTTTTGTAACATAGTGGTACATTTTGAATGATATTTTTTACATTTTTTGTGATATTGAAATTTACCAAAATTTAAAAAATTGCAACATTTTCAAACTTTTAATAATATTTTCTCTTAATCCAGAGAGATATATCACACAAAATAGTTTAAAAATAACATTTCCCGCATGTCTTCTTTACATCTGCCAATTTTTGAAATATTTTTCTTTTGGTAGGAAGTTAAAAGGGTTGAAAGTTTATCAGCAATTTCTCATTTTTCCAACCAAATTTACAAAACCATTTTTTAGGGACGACATGACATTTGAAGTGACTTTGAGAGGTCTAAATGACAGAAAAAAAAACATATATTAACACCATTCTAAAACCTGAAGCCCTCAAACGGCTCAAAACCACATCAATGAAGTTTATTAACCCTTCACAGGAACTACAGTAATGTGGAAAACCCCCCACAAGGGTAACAAGAGAAAATGCACCTTACAATTTGTTGTGCAACTTCTCCTGAGTATATCAATACCGCATGTGTGGTGGAAATCTACTGTTTGGGTCCACGGCAGGGCTCGGAAGGGAAGAAGCGCCATTTGAATTTTAGAGCCCAAAATTATCTGGAATAGATAGCACGTGTCATGTTATGTTTGGCGAGCCCCTGATGTTCCTAAACAGTGGAAACCCCCACATGTGACCTCTTTTTGGAAACTAGACCACCTCAAAGATTTATCTAGATGTCTAGTGAGTACCTTCGATCCCTAGGTGTTTCACTGAATTTTATAACGTTGACCCTTGAAATGAAAAAAATATATTCTTACCCCAAAAATGTTTCTTTAACCCCAAATCTTTCATTTTCATGTTCAAGGTAACAGGAGAAAATACAATTTACAAACTGTTCTGCAATTTTAACTGATTACACCAATACTCCATATGTGGTAGAAAACTACTGTTTGGGCATGCAGCAGAGCTTGGAAAGAAAGGAGCGCCATTTGATTTTTTAATGCAAAATTGTCCAGATGCCATGTCATTTTTGTAGAGTCCCTGATGTGCCTAAACATTGGAAACCCTCCACATGTGACCCCATTTTGGAAACTAGACCACTCAAGGAATTTATCTAGATGTTTGTTGACCACCCTGAACATCCAGGTGCTTCACAGAATTTTATAAGGTTGTGCTGTGCAAATAAAAAAAATACATTTTTAACCACAAAAATCTTGCTCCAACCCCAATTTTTTCATTTTCATTAGAGTAACAGGAGATAATAAGCCATTCAATTTCTCCTGAGTACGCCAATACCTCATATGTTATCGAAAACTACTTTTGAGGCATAGTACAAAGTGAAGAAGGGAAGGAGCACCATATTTGAGTTCAGATTTTGCTGGAATGGTTTGTGGACACCATGTCACATTGCCAAAGCCTCTGAGGTGCCAAAACAGCAGAAATCCCCCACAAGTTACCACATTTTACAAACTGCACCCTTCAATACATTTTTCGAAATGAGCAGTGTATCACAAAATTTTATTCGATTTTGCGTCGAAGAAAAAATAATTACATTTTCACCTCTAAAATGTTGTTTTAATCCCAGATTTCAAATTTTCACAAGAGGAATAGGTAAATAAGGCCTCATAATGTTACACAATTTCTCCTGGATGTGGTAATACCCCACATGTGACTGTATAGTACTGTTTTGGTGGCACCACAGGGCTTGGGAGGGAGTGAACGCTATTTGATTTTTAGAGCATAGATTTTCTTGCAATAGTTTGTGGACTCCATTTGCAGAGCCCCTAAGTGCAAGAACAGCAGAATCCCCCTCAAGTGACCACATTTTGAAAATTACACCCCTCTGGAAATTCATCTACAAGTTTAGTGACGATTTTGTCTGTGACAAACACCCATGAAGTCAAACTCAATGAATTTTGCAGAATTAAAAATTGCAAATTAACCCTTGTAGTTCTCAGTACATTGCAGTGCCTGTACATTGTTCCCAGCTTTTGCTTTGCAAACCTGCTCTTCATAAATTAAGCGGGTTCTGTTCACTACAGCAATGCCAAACATGTGGACACTGACTGTGGGTTATGCACATTCTGGGGCTCAGAAGGGAGGGGGGCAATTGGATTTGGAAGTGCAGATTTTGCTGGATTCCTTTGTCAATCAGGGGAGTCATTGCATTTTTCCAGCGTTTTTTTGCTACCATTAAAATGAAAGCCCCTATATTTCTGTTAACAGATTACGGACCTGAGTGAAGACTTGTGTTTTTGTTGGTTGAGTTAAATACTATCTGGTGTAAATTTTTGGGTACAGAACATTTTGGATCAGTTCACATTTATCCTGTTCTCTATGCTGAGCAGTTACATCAGTCTCTCTATCTACATCTCCAAAATACATGATTCAGGTGAAACCCCCTACGGATCCATTCAGTATAATGAGGCAGCAGAGTTACTCCGGACTCCGTTTGGCCTCTGTTCAGCAGTGTCAGAACTTTCAAAGTTGAACAAAACTGTTGTTGACCGCATTTTTGTGCACGCCTAAAAAGACATGTAAAAAGATGGATGCCGCCGGACCACAATCTAGATGGGAGTTCAAAGTGACACTCTCTGCCTCATTACAGTGAATTCTCCTTTGGGAATTTTGTCTCAATCACATTTTTTAGGTTATTTACACTTATTCCCTACTGTGAGCGCTCAGCGTAAAGCGCAGGATAAATGTGAGCTGCGCCATACTGCGATCTTTGGGAGGCAGAATGAACAAATCAACATCAGTTGAAGAATTGGCTTTATTAATTCTTTACCCTGTGCATCATGCATTATAAGTGATTAGGCGGCTTTATTCCTCAAGTCAGTACGATTACAGCGATACCGAATTTATATCCTTTTTTTAGGCTTGGCTATAACACTAAGGCCTGTGACACACATCCGTGCCGCCGGCACGTGTTTTTCATTTTTTGCACGTACCGGCGGCACGGAGACACGTTAAGCAATGCTACCCTATTGTAGCAGGCACACACACGTAAAACCACACGGACCGTGTGTCCGTGTGCGTTTGTACGTGTGTGCGTTTTTCAAAGCGCTGACATGTCAGTGTTTTCTCCCGCAGCACGGGTGTCACACGGCCCGCACCCGTACCACACGGGTGTAGTGTGGATGCGGTCCCGTGTGACACGCGCCGGAGAAAACACACGTGTCAGTGAAAAAAATAAAAACATTAACTCATCTTCTCCAGCCCTCCTGTCTCTGCCGCTGCTGCCTCTTGCTGCCGACCGCCGCTCATTATTCTCATTTAATATTCACTTCACTGCCTGGCAGCAGCAGCAGCGGGGAGTCGGGAGGGCTGGAGACCGAGGATCAGCACCATGGACAGCAGGAAGGACCAGGTGAGTATGTAAATTACCGGTTCTACGTGTGCTATCGCGGATAGCACACGTAGAACACACGTGGCCCGCACGTACCAGAGACACGTACTTACCTGCACGCAACACGCAGGGGAAATACATGTCTCTCGGCACGTGCGTGAATTTCACGTGAGTGTGGCAGAGGCCTAAAACTTTTTTTTTGTTTGTTTTTTTTTTACAAAATAAAGGTTTTGAATCACTGAATTTTGAAGGCTATAGTCTTTTATTTTTCTGCTGACAGAGTCATGTGAGGGCTTGTTTTTTGCAAGATGAGTCAGAGATTTTAATGGTACCATTTTGGGCCACATAATATTTTTTGATCACTTTCTATTCCTCTTGTTTTTTAGGCAGAATCAAGAAGAAACAGCAAATTAGGAATTTTATTTGTTTTATTTTTTTTTTTATGCTGTTCACCCTGTTGCAAAAGTGATAGGACAGTTTTATTTTTCAGTCACTTTGAATATAATGATAAGACACTTTTATATTTTTTTTATGTTTTGCAGCTTTTACCCCATCAAAACAATTTTATAAAAAAATATAGTTTGAATGAAAAAAACTGTTTTTTTTTGCTTTGTTTTCTAATTATTTTTTTACGGTGTACACTGAATGGGCTAACTAGTGTGACAGTTTTATAAATCGGGTTGTTACAGACACGGCGAAACCAAATAAGTGTACTTTTTTAACATAAATATACATATTTCTTGGATTTTTTTTCATTTTTTATTCTTTATTTTCTGATTATTTTTAAATATTGTTTTACATTTTCTTTTTTACCTTTTTTTTGCCTTTTTTTTTTTTTTACTTATTCCCTATATGGGGCATTACCTTTTATTGCACCGATTGTAGGTATAATGTATTGTAATGCATCAGCATTGCAATATGTTATACTGTCAGTGAAATACTGACAGAAGCCTCTGGCTGGAATCATGCACCTGGTATGATTCCAGAGGTTTGCCGTAGCTCGGTAAACCAAAAGTCATCATGACAACCTTGGATCACCATGGCAACCATCCGACCTTCACAATCACATTATGGGGACACCGATCGGTGAAGAGGTGGAGCGCGATCCCTCACTCAGACCCCTAAATGCTGTGATTGATATCAGTTGCAGTATTCAAGAGGTTAAGCAGCAAGGGATGGCTCCCTGGTTGTGAGAGATGGGGCTTGGCTATCTGGAAACCTAAGTCCACGGCGGCAAACATGTGGGCACAGCTCCTGTGGCCCCGTGATTGCCAGGACATACTGGGAACGTCCAAGGTCAGGAAAGTCCTCAACAAGCAGGATGTACCCAGTATATCCAAGGTCTGGTAGGGGTTGTATTCTTAATATTTTATGAAATAATACACATACACTAGCGACAATGTTTGTCAAGTGAAGAGTGCAGGATCCTTACTGACATTGCCTATATTGATTGTTGGATCCTGTGTTATCAGTTCTGTATAGATGCATTACCTGTCACTGTAATCCTGTCCCTGATGATAATGAGGCTGCTGTGAATTCTTCTGTAGAGACCATGATGCATGAGTCTAGAAAATTGGAGTATTACTATTTATTTTTTTAAATAAAGATCGTAACATGAAAAAAAAAATGGAAATTTGTTTTTATTTTGTTTAAAGGGAAACTGTCACCAGATTTGGCGACTATAAACTGCGGCCACCACCACTGGGCTCTTATATACAGCATTCTAGAATACTGTATATAAGTGCCCAGGTCGGTGTGTAGAACGTGAAAATCACTTTATAATACTCAGATTGCAGATTGGTTGGATGCGTGTCTCCGTTTTCCAGTACCGGCGCCTGCTCTTTCGCCCATCTTTGTCCTCCTCCTTCTGAAGCCAGGGTGCATGAGGCGTCCTACATCATCCACACTAGCCGGTATCGAGGTCCTGCGCAGGACCTCAATACCGACTAGTATGGATGACGTAGGACGCTTCATGCTTAAATAAGCAAAGCCCCATATAACTGCTTTAATACCTACTAACGGTTGACCTGTCATGCTATATAGACCGGAAGAAATAGCCAAGCTAAATTATAGAAATAAGGTTCCTAAAATTTAAGACGTTTGAGGGAGAATCAAAGTTTGGTTTTGGTTTTGAGGGAAAATCAAAGATCTAACTATTAAGCATGTTTTTGACCTTCAGTATTAATAAAATAATAAAACTTGAACGGCAATCTCAGAACGTTACAAAAATACTCCAGATTGCCTATAGTTTTGAAGAACTTTATTTTTATTTCTAAAATATATAATTATGCTAATCTGACCATTAATAAAGCACACACATTGCACATATCTCTAGGAATGATCTAAGGGGAACATGTTTGTATGGATATTACTACCTTCTACTAATAAACGCTTTGGTTGCCACCATGGGTTTGTTTGTCAGGTCTTTCGTCAGCAGGAAATCAGTAGTTTACAGAATTTCCCAACAATGAAAACTAGTAACAGTGAAAGTCACCCAGAAAATAAATGATTCATGTCCTAGAAAAATAAAGAAAATAAATAGTGACATAAACAACATGACAATGTACAAGTGTTAGGCAACCAATGTAATGACTAAGAGACAATTAAACTATAAATACTTAGTTGCAGAATTTCCCTGCTCAGTCATCATGACCTATTGATCAGTCACAATTAAAGATTGAGTCCTCATGAAAAGTGTAGAAAATCTGGATCTGCTGCCCTAATCCTATAGTGCTGGCAGAATATTGATGAGGAGGAACCACCCTTGTAAAAAAAACTGGATAACAAGTTAGAGATGAGAATAAAGACTGTACCAACCAGTGGCATAGCATGAACTTTGCCCAAAGGGGCAGTTGCCTGATGCACCAAAGTCTATGGGGGCATTTAATTTTGCACCGCACCCCCGCTGTCAAATAAGTATTGCTGGCAACCGTCACTTTTGTTTGGACCGGCACAGTGAGTTCCTGCCAAGCACTGCCTATGCCAGTGGTCCCCAACCTTTCTGACCTTAGGAGGCACAATCAGGTCTAAGAGAGGGTTGCAAGCCACGTCCACGCCCCTAACAGTAGTGACACCCAGAGCCTCCATTGCCGGTATAATGACAGCCAAAATGTTTGCACAAAAATCATATTGAAGCAGTAAAACCAAGGGTTGTGGTCCTTAACCCACCCCGACACAGTACAGACACGGGGGGCGGAGTGGTGTATGGAGTGGGTGTGGAGGTGGTACCTGTCTGCAGTTGGACATCTGGGTCTCCGTCTGGCTTCTCAGGAACCCATTCACCACAATTGGTTTTGCACACTGCAATGTCAGAAATGAATCCACCACCAGATTCTCATATTTTTACTAAACAATTGATTTGCAGACAGTTTACATTTTTTCAAAGCAGATTTTGCATCATCGACATGTACATACAGTCTTTCCCATACCAAGCCCGGGCCTGCAGTTACGGCAACCAAAGGTCGATTTAACCTCTCCTTTTGGACCAAGGGACGCCTGCCTGGCTTCTTTCCCTCCATACTGGAATTACGCCTCGCTAAAGAAGAGCTCACACTCTACTGTTTTTTCCTTTTCTCTGTATTTTCCTTATTTCCTTCTGCCTGACACCTCCACACCACCCAGTCCACTCTGCTTCATCCGACCCTGCAGGTCCTCTTTGTTGTCTCTATTCACTGTCTTTCCATCTCCCTATCTGCCTGTACCCGGAAACCTCTGCCCTAAATCTGAGCTGGGAACTGTCCTCCCCCACTTAACCCCTTCCATCCTGTCACGCTCTCTCTGCATTCTCTCACACTGGGGGATTAGGGACCCAGTGACACCTAGTGGCAGCCGGCCAAATTACACAGTGCAAAACACAATACAGTAAAACACAAACAAACATGTACAAATACAGTACATTAAGATAAACCAATTCACCATACATATTCGGGGGCGGTAGGGCACTGGACACCCTATACATGCATCAAGCATTGCCATTGTAAGGGCCCAGGGACAGAGGACCTCAAATGTTCTGTTAAGGAAATCTTATTGTTTGTTATTTGTCTGCCTACGGAAGACCGGGAGCGCTGGGAATAGCCTCCGGGCGGAAGGTCAGCTAAGACCGGGAGTGCTGAGAATAGCCTCCGGGCAAAGATGCTACTAAGACCGGGAGCTCCCTTGGAGGGACTCCAGGCACCGGACTTGTGTGCCCATTTGTTGTGCTTTTATGTGATGGTTTTAAAGTTTGATTTGATAAAGAGAGAAGATTGCTTTGCAACCAGGTGTGTGTGTTTGTCCGATATTGTCTTGCAGGTACGAGCCTTGCCGGGAGGCTAAGGTAAAAGAGGGGAGGAATGTAAGGGGTGGACGGATCCCTGGTAACGAAGAAGCAGTTTTCCCCCCCTGAAGATGCCCCACACTGGGGTAGCCAGAGATGTTAAAGATGTTGATGTGATGTTATTTGTGTTTTACAGCAATAACGGGTTTCCCCACTAGGTGTCAGGGTGGAGCGGTGGTCCCCTTGGGAACAGTGACAGGAGAAGGAGGAGGAGGGCAGCCTAGGGGGAGGGTTAGAGGGCTCTGTAGCAGAGTGAGAGGAGTAGTGTGTGTCTGCTGGTGCTGAGAGAAGAAGCAACGTGGCAGAGTGTGGGAGCGACCATGGCAGATAGCCAAAGAGAGAAAGAGAAAAGTGCCTTGATCTAGAACCAGCAGTGTACGGGTAAGACCCGCAAAGGCATAGACAGAGAAGCAGAAGTTTATGGGCAAAGCCTGTAGTAGCCGGAGTACGAGCATAGTTGAAGAAATAAGAGTAGCCGGGTAACACCCGCTGAAGAGAAACAGGAGCAGTCCCCCGGCAAGAATTGTAATTTGGAAGCTGCAAGATTTGTGTACCGAAGCTGTATAGAAGTTATGTGCAATAAAATGCCTTTTGGTTCACCAGATGCCTGTCTGCGGTGTTTACCTGAGCCTGGCGAAATGCCCCTGCCATCCACACTCTGCCCCACAAACAACACCCCTGTTCTAACAGTGACGGCCGGGCCGGGGGTCAGTCTGATGCATAAAGCGGCCATTACAGCAACCCCCCAGGCACCCCCGGCACACCGTTACACTCTGGTTAATCTGATCCTGGAGGGGGTCAAAGGATGCTGACTCCCACTGATGTTGCTGACCTGTCTTGTATATGGAATTTGTTTCCAAGGTTTTATCAAGTATAAACAGACTTACAGTAGTTTCTTAACAGATTCACCAGCTGCACAGATGTGATGGATAACTCCATCGAAAAACTACACAAACCAGTCTATAGCAAAATAATGAAAAGTAAAAACTGACCATAGGGGCTCCTACAGTCATGCAACATATACAAGGTTCATTTCTTTATAAACCGCAGTAAACTGTAAATTAGTATAAAATATTGCATTCTCCAGACATTCATCCATTACATACCCAACTCTGGACAAAATCCCCCATCATTAAATAAACATTCAGTTGAAAATTAATGAGGATGGGGCCATTAAGTTTATTTTAAGCCCTCGATTTGTCTGGATTTTTCATGTTTTACATACATACAACTGGTGACCTGAGCTTGACCCATATACCAGAGACTCTTAATGGTTTTGATTAGGTTAAGAAAATAAAAAAGCAAATTGAACATTAATATAATATACATGTAGTTGGCATATACTGGTGAGCAAAAGAGTAACAATGTTTTGAACTTTTGACTTTCAGGCTCCATATCTCACCATTCACTACAGCATTGAATGTGAAATGTTACTTTATAGATAATACAGTACATAAATTTTGCTTGCAACTATTTAGCATATGATTAGTTATGCAGACTCTTGTCATGTGACTGCATTGTTACTGTTTCGCTCCTAAAAATCTAAATTTAAATTTTTATTATTTTGTTAATTGCCTCTGCAGAGAGGAAGAGGACTTGAACTCTAGTACTACATATTGGAAGTAGCAATCCTAAAAGTCAATATCGACCCTTTCACAACCCTTGCCTTATAACTTAGGATATAAGCCAAACCAGAACCTCAATTTGCAGACACTGTGTTTCGGGGTATTGCCCCTTATCAGTGCAAAGTATGAGATCTGATTTGGCTAGGTGAGAGGCTATTTTGTTAGTATTTTGTAAATCCACTTTTGGCTTTCATCTCCCTGAATTCTTCTGGTTATGTTCTCATTCAAATTCAAGAATGTCTTGACCAAAATCTGATCCCAGGTCTCTTTTCCACCGTCCCAATATTGGTGCACACTGATCGGCTCACTTGGGTATGTATACATCTCAAATTTACCCACATGTGTTTGATTGGGTTGAGGTCTGGGGACTGTGGGGACAATCCAGCACCTCTACTTCATTGTCATTGAACAGTTAACAGCTGTTTCAATTTCTCGATCTGCTAGCCCCTTTTTCCCATGTTTCTCCCACACCCATCAGTGCCTAGTGTATTGACTTTCGTCTCATCGCTCCACATCATCCGTTTCTAAGCTTCTACTGTCCACTTTTCGTACTTTTTTGCAGTCAACCTGACACTTCTTATGACAATATTGAAATTGAGGCTTCTTTACCTTTTTTTCAGGCCACCATTCCAGACTCGTGTAATGTGTGCCACACGGTGCTTACATGGACGTCTATGATCTCACTGTTAGAGCTAAGGATAAAAAGTGCAATACCCCAAAAACATATATAAGGTGATGAGAGATTGTGCTCCCCTTGTAGGGTTGTGTGACACACAATCAGTATTTAGACACATAATCCAATAGTTGCTTTAAAGTTAGGAATAATCAGGAACCAAACTAAATGTGGACCTTTTTCTGCACTGATGTAAGAATGATGAAAATCCAAAGGTGCTGAATAAAATATAGTTGGTTTTATTCTGTTTTAAAGTGTTTCCTGATGAAGGAGTGAGCAAATACTTCGAAACACATAGAATACAACCACCTTCATTTTATTTGGGACCTTTATATTTTTGTCATTCTTACAGCAGCACAGAATAAGGTCCACATTTAGTTTGGTTCCTGATTTTCCTCACTATTATGAAGCATACGAAGCATCTTCACTGCTGGTGTTTGTCGCTCAAGAACTGATAGATCTTGTGATCAGCTGACTTGTTGACTCAGATATTTTTCCTGGACGTCTACTTTATGGCTTTTGACTGGATGAATGGACTTCATTTTGTATTCTTCCACCTGGCATGGCCTCACATAATGCAGTTTGTCAATTTTTGTGGCCAAGAGACCTCTATTGATGACATGGATGATGCTATTTCTCATTTCTTGGGAAATCTTCATTGCTGCTCCTCAATTCGAACCAATGACCTTTCACTTGGGAATCAACCTATTAGCACACTAAGCTATTAGGGAACGTGAGAACAGGTTATAATTTGTAGTATACAGGAATAAAAAGATTTTTCCACCACCAAAAGAAAAACAGTAACAATGTAGTGACATGAGAAGTATCTGCATAACTAATCATATACTAAGTAGTTTCAAATCATTTTTGTTTATGAGATAGCCAAGATAATTGTCTATAAAATCATCACAGTCTCACATTCAAAGCTGTAGTGCATGGTGAGATATGGAGCTTGAAAGTCAAAAGTTAAAAACTTTGTTACCCTTTCGCTCGCCAGTGTATGTACTAAATGTGATTGTAAAAATACAGTGAAATCCCAACAGACCAGAAAATATCAGATGCAATTGTAGATAATCTCAGTATCTAATGGCCTCTAATGTCACACAGGAGTCTTTGTAGCTGAAATTTAAGGAGTTGGGTCAGAGGTTCCTTCGGTCCACCAGAAGAGGTGATTTTGAGGTCCATCATCCATTTATTTGGCAGTGTTTGTGTGTTGCTATCATTATACATGCAGAACATTGTTATTACTGAGTCATTCCATAAGAAACAAATCCTAGTGAATGGCTCCAAAATAATCTCCAAATAGGGTTGTCTTGTGTTGGACATTTTTGACCCATTAGAGCCTGTGTCAACTGGAGGATTTGCTGGTTCTGTGATAAGCCAGTTTGACCCATGAGTTATGTTTTGTTTAGGGTTAGTTCACTAATTGTTTTCAATTAGAAGAACACTTTCTACTCCAAAATAGTTTTTATGTCCCTCAAATCTGAGTATTGTTGGAACACTTATATTAGTACATTATTCTTAAAATATTCTTAAACTGTCTCTTGAGCTACTCAAAGCTATGTAGTCTCTTTACAGTCTCCCTACTATCTTGTTTCTGGCAGGGCTGGCTCTCCTCCTTGACTGATTGCATTAATAGAACTCTAAACCTCATCAAAAGTTCTGCTTTAACACATTCAGCTATCAGTGTTTTTTATGGAGTATGCACTGCTATCACTGTATTTACATATGGCAACAACAGGACATTTCAGCAAGCACATGGCTCGGGATAGTGAGAGCTGTGATTAGGAGACATGTTCTAAAAGCGGGGGGGCTGTGGTTGCATAGAAATCAATGGTCTGCAGAGAGGTGGAAGGGATATTAGGGATTAAGCCCTCTCTTGCAATGTAACTGCTGCACACTCTTGGCTAGGGTCCTGGCAGGCACTAGTGGCTGAGCTCCATGGAAACCAGCTGTACACTATGACGGATAAAAGCTCTACTTGCAGGAGAATGATAGCAAATAGGATCAAGTCAATTTGGAAATTATTTTTATGCTGAGTAACTAATTAAACAAATTTAATAATTTATGAATACCTCTTTAAGGTAATAGACCTTAGTTTTTGGCTGAAAAACAGCTGTATCTCCTGACTTTAATGGGAGGAGTTGAATAAGCTGATTTTTAAAACATTTTGCAACAACTTATTTTCAAGTTAAAATTCAATTCATGATCCTTCTGTCCCCTCATGTAATGTTATCTCTCAGGTTTGGCAAGTCCTACTGAAATTGGTGGGTTTAGTCAACAGTTCTCCAATATGTATGTTAGCTTTTAGACTTCTTCCACGGGATGCTTGATCCTATACAACTTGGCAAAAATGTTGACTTCACATGCAAAGTTTTGGATTAGTCTTTTTGGCAAAAGAAAGTAAAATTATATGGGGAATTTGAAGCTCTTGATATTTACTCATATTCTGTAAAGGGTCTATGGTGGGAAGGATCTTAAGCACGTGTTTACACTCCAGGATCCAGGGATGAGTGCCCTCTCTATTGTTATACCACTGTTAAAGTAAAAAGGAAGGACTACTATTCCACTCTTTGTTAACCCTATCTGTACTTTGACTAAAAAACTGCATCAAAAACTATAACAAAATTGCAAATGTGATGCTAGCCATTTTGTTTTTCAAAATAGAATCCTAGAAAGTTTTACAAAACAGTTAACAATATACATTTTTTATGTACATCTGTCTAAAGGAGGAGCTATTCTCCTTGCGGAGACTGACAAACCATTCCAGCATGCCAGTGGGGAGGAGACTTTAAGTCACAATGCTCCTCTGGGAAATAAGTATATTGTCTCTTCAGTGAGGAAGCAGACAAAATCTAGTGCCACCTATTGGAAGTAGCAATCCTAAAAGTCAAAAGTGGCCCTTTAATGAGCCTTGTTATACGACTTGGGATTTATAGCAGATCAGAACCTCAATTTGCAGACACAGTGTTTCGGGTTGGTTGTCCTTCATCAGTGCAAAGTATGAGATCTGATTTGGCTGTATGAGAGGCTAAAGGGTGCTTTAAACGCTGCGACATCGCTAGCGATAGCTAGCGATGTTGTGTGCAATGGCACCCGCCCCCGTCGTTCGTGCGACATTTGGTGATCGCTGCCGTAGATTTCCGCTACGGCAGCGTCACACGCACATACCTTTTCAGCGACGTTGCTGTGACCACCGAACAATCCCTCCTTCAAGGGAGAGGTGCGTTCGGCGTCATTGCGACGTCACTAAGCAGACGCCCAATAGCATAGGAGGGGCGGAGATGAGCGGCCGGAATATACCGCCCACCTTCTTCCTTCCGCATTGCCGGTGGATGCTGGTAAGGAGATGTCCCCGTTCCTGCGGCATCACACATAGCAATGTGTGATGCCGCAGGAACGACGAACAACCAGCGGCATGCACCACCAACGATATTATGAAAAGGAGCGATGTGTCAACGATCAATGATTTTTGACGTTTTTGCGATCGTTGATCGTCGCTCATTGGTGTCACACGCTGCGATGTCGCTAACGACGCCGGATGTGCATCACTAACGACGTGACCCCGACAATATATCGGTAGCGATGTCGCAGCGGGTAAAGCACCCTTAAGACGGGGTCTACAAGGGAAGCTAGTCTCCTTGTGGAGACTGACACCATTCCACCATGCCAGGGGTGAGGAGACTTTAAGCCGCAATGCTCCTCTGGGAAATAAGCAAATTGTCTCTTTAGTGAGGAAGTAGACAAACTCTAGTGCCACCTATTGGAGGTAGCATCTGAAAATGCAGGTAGCACAAATTTATATAAATCTGAATATATTGAAACAAACCCCGATGACCACTAATAAATTGACATACAAAATGAAGACCTTTTCACTAGATTTAAAAAATACACAGCAATTTTTTACTTTTCTTACTTTATATCCACATATTAGATTTTGCTCTTATACATTTCTTAATCCTCTCTATTTTTCTTTTTGTTTTTTTTTGTGCCTAATGGTAAAACAGTCAAAATGCAATTATAAGGACAGTCATCGATTCGTTAAAGAAATGATGTTCATGGTATTATGATCCGTATCATTCATCTCCTTAAACAAGTATCTGTCTTAGAAGAGGACTCATGCTGATTAAAGATGCATTAATCCTACCCTGGATAACATCTGGTATTTACATTATTCCATTCTTTTAACATTTTTTACTATTTTTTTCTTCCAGATTGCTCTACAACTACCTTATTGTGTAGACTCCTGTAAAGACTTTGAAGCTCTGTTATAGTAGCAGGATGTATTTGGCTGTTACTATTTTTTTTTATATATATATTAAGGTCAAATAACTAATAAATCTATGCCTTTTATTTCCTCCATGACCAAAAAAACAGAGACGAGAACAAAGGCTCTTCATTACCAATTTACAATCACAAGAAGAACATATTTTACTTAAAGGAAATCTGTCAACAGATTTTTGCTATGTAATCTGAGCGCAGTATACTATAGGACATGAGAGCTTGATTCTAGGGATTTGTCACTTATTAAGCTTTATGTTGCAGTGTTAATACAATCAATGTTTTATCAGCAGGAGATTATCACTAAAGGACTAGGTCTCCCATGCACGGCAGTCAGGTTAGTCTGTGTAAGCCCGTCCCCACCACTGAATGGCAGCTTGCTCACAATGTACACTGTACACAAGAAGCTGCCAAGCTGGAGTGTGGGTGGAGTAATACACAGCCCAGAAGTCTTTAGTTCTTCTACACCAGATAAAACAGTGATTCTATCAAAACTACACCAAGCAGCCCAGAAAGTGATACATCGCTGGAATAAGGCTCCTTTACGCTATATTATGCTGCTCTCAGTTTACATAGCAAAAACCTGGTGACAGATTCCCTATAAAAAAGGATTTGGCTCAACATCTTACATGTAAAGATAAACAACGTAGCAATTTACTTGTTATTAAAAATCCTCTTTGTTGTCAAGAATGGTGTGATTTTTATTTTTACTCTTTACTGCTCATTGCCTAGGTTACCAGCCATTCTCATAGTCTATGAGCAGTGACTGGTCTCCTAGGCAAGGAGAGTAGTGCTTACAAGCTGTTTGTTATGAAGCTTGTAAGCACTTTTCTGAAGCTGTCCAGATTGCTGGAGCATAGTTGCATTTTTCAATGAAACTATGTTCATCCATTGCTGCAGAGTCCAAGCTGGCTCATCTTCCAACATCAAAGAGCATGTGTGGTGCCCTGGACTAGCCAGGTAGCCACAGACAGAACACACACACACCCCCACCCCCGGACAGTTACATTAGTCAGACACAAAACACTTGATGCCTCCCTCCAGGGTCTGATGTCCACACCAGGTGGGGCAGAGCCAGGCGGTTGGCCCCACCCACCGAGGAGTTCAAAGGCCTGGAGGCAGGAAAAGTGACAGATTAGTCTTGGAGGTGAAAGTGAGAGGAGTAAACACTTGAGGTGTCTGGGTCGGAGCCCAGGCACTGACAGCAAGGTTGGCAGACGGTGGTGGCCGTCTGCAGGAGTTGGTGGAACTCCGCAGAGCTGTAAGGACCGGGGGTGGGCGGTGGCCCACCGGTACCGGACCGGGGAATGGAGTGAAGCTAAGCACACCCAGGCAGGGCCATCGGACCCCGACCAGGCTTGGAGCCGCCGACAATAGTCAAAGCCAAATGTGACAGGAACCTCCGGGGTTCCCTAACAACCAAGTCCCGATTGAAGGCAACCGCTCACACCATGAGGACATACAGCCACCGCCACCGGCTAGAAGTCCAAGGGGCAGCACCTGCGGGCAAAATGGACTCCTCCGGTATCTATACACCGGGGAGCGGACTACCGTTGGGAAGCCATTGGAGTCAACACAGTACACAAAGGTGCAGGGAGCGACAGCCACCATCACCTGTCCGGGGAGAGACACTGCAGCCGGCTGCGGGACCCGTCCATCCAGCCGTTTGGTTTACCGGAGACTTTGTGCCTCTTTTGCTGAGTGAGTACACCCGTGCCATCCGGCACTGCGCCGCGCTGTCCCTGCAACCCTGCACCTCACCGACCCTGCCTCCCCGTCACACCACCGGGCCCCCGGGACCACCAACCCCTACCCATGGAGGGGGAAAACAACATCCCAGCTGCTCCCTACCATCGCTCCCGGGATCCCCGTCACCAGCAGCGGTGGTGCCCTTTATCACCACGACCCGTGGGTGGCGTCACGAACTATCTCCCTAAACAAACCACCCCCTTTTCACTCGTGGACGAGGAGCATCGCTCGAGTCCCCGGATCCGGCTCACCGATCGAGTCACCGAGCAGCAGCAGCTCCGGACCCGGGCGTTAGTGAGCACAGCGCCCCGCCGCCCGCGACAACTTGGCATCACGAACAGGATAGAACCGATCTACTTACCAGTAGAGGTGCGCCTTGCAGGCTCCGCCGGCGGCGTCCGGCCGAAAAATTGAAAGCGCCGCCATCTTTGGCGCAAAAATCTCCCGCTCGAGCGTCTTCCCCGAGCAGGGAAGGCGTGAAAGAGAAGACCCACCCCCAACAAGCGAAAGTGCTAGAAAGAACCAAGGGGGGCGGGAAAAAGATGTCTGCGCCCGACGGAGCCGTTGGAGGAGCGGCGGTCGCAGCCGCGGCAGCGCCCGTAGATGGAAACAGGATAGCCCATGCTCCAGCCGCAAGAGCGGGGAAGGCCGGGGGCCCAGCGGCCGCCCTGGTGATGCCGTTCTCCCTGCCCTATGTGCCCGGTGCTACCTGGCTACCGCAGTACGATGGGAAGCCTGATGCTTTGCAGGTGTTCCAGAAAAAGATTAGCCCGGTCCTTGATTTGTATCCCTTGACTGACAGGCAACAGGCAGCGGTAGTGCTAGGGCAGCTAACCGGCGCGGCTGAGCAGGAGACGGAGACCTGGACCGACGCGAACTGGGCCTCAGTGACTACCATTTTCGAGAAACTGCAAATCGCTTTTGAGACCCGCACGGAAGCGGAGCTGCGGATGCAGTTTTATCAGTGTCGACAGCGGCCTGCGGACAATATAAGAGACTATGCCCTGCGTCTGCAAACAGCTCTCCGTACGCTGAAGCGGGTGGACACTATTAACGATGCAGACAGCAATAAGATGCTAGTAGAACAATTCTTACAAGGGCTGGGGTCTGCGGAAGACCGCAAACAGCTACGGCTGTGGGCCCTAGAACACCCCAATCTGGACTTTGCAGTGCTGAAGGAGCGGGCCATCAAGGCCCTGCAGGCCCCAACGCCAGATGCTCCTGAGGCGGCCCCATGGCTGGCTGAAACCGCTCCCATTACGGTGGCACCTCCTCTCCCAGCTCTCCCGGACCCTGCAGCGCCCGTCGGGATGATGGAGGAGCTAGCTGCCCAGGTCCGCCGCATGGATGGAGACCTAGCCAAGATCCTCGCTCGCACTCCAGCTGCCGACGAGAGTCAAGACCCCAGGGAGGACCCAGCTCGCCGACAGCCCGGAGGACGTCCCCTGGATGCAGCGGAGAAGGACCAATGACTCACGGTATGGGCCTCCTATTTGTTACAGGTGCAGCAAGCCTGGCCACTGCTCTAGGCGGTGCCCGTTAAACGAGCAACCCCTGGGGCCAAGGGCCAATCCTCAGGAGTAGACACCAACGGCCCCCCCGATTGGCGAGACTGCTACGTCGGAGCTCGCCCCATCATCCCCCTGGCAGTGGACGGCATCCTGCTCATGGCCCTTTTGGTCACAGGATCACAGGTAACCACTATACCATATACACTGTACCAGCAGTATTGGGGTACTGACGAACTTGCCCCCTCTGAGGATAGCCTGACCTTTGTCGCACCCAATGGACTCCCGCTAACCCAGGTGGGATACAAGCAAGTGACCCTGACTGTGGGACGTGCGGAGTTAAAGAATCAAGGGATGATTGTGGTGATGAATGAACCCAGTGATCATACCCCGAAAGTAATCTTAGGGACCAATGTGATGGAGCATTGTATGAGTGAGGTGCTGAATCTTTTGCAGCAGTTGGCCACCACAGCAGGAGGAGGCCGACAGAGGGCTGTGCAGCGTGAGATCTGGGCCCTTCTGTATCGGCAGCAAGTGAACTCAACTGGTGGAGAGATTGGTGGAGTGAGGGTGATGGATGTGGCCCCTTGGTGGTGCCACCCCGAAGTGAGCTGATGATTTGGTGCAGGGCAGCAGTAGGCCCCCAGGGGCGCGACTACCCAGCGATGGTGGAGCCCACGCCTTCCGAACACTGGCCCTCGGTGATGGCGGCCAGAGGGGTGGTTGACGTCAAAAAAGGGAGAGTGCCTGTGAGAGTGCTGAATTGTGGGGAGGAAGAAGTTAGGCTTCCCCGTTACGCTACCCTTGCCAAGTTGCTCACCCTAGACCCTCACACCATTCACGAAGCTGTCCCTCCTACCTCAGCATCCCCTGCCAGTAACCATACACCCCCTGAACAGCTAGAGGAGTGGTGCCAGGAATTACACATAGGCACTGACGCCACACCCATGCATCACAAAGAAGGGGTATACAGGGTAGTGCAGGAGAATGAACAGGTTTTCAGCAAACATCCACTAGATTTCGGTAGGATTAAAGGGGTTCAACACCATATCCCCACAGGCATACATCCACCCATCAAAGAAAGATATAGGCCCATCCTGCCAGCACAGTATCAATGCGCCAAGGACATATTGAGGAACATGAAGGAGGCAGGGGTCATTCGGGATAGTTGTAGTCCCTGGGCAGCCCCACTGGTGTTGGTGAAGAAGCAGGATGGCACCATGAGAATGTGTGTGGATTACCAGAAGATCAACCAGATAACGCATAAAGATGCCTATCCTCTCCCCCGTATCGAAGAGTCGCTAGCTGCGCTGAGAACTGCTAACTTCTTCTCTACCCTTGACCTTACCAGCGAATACTGGCAGGTGGCGGTCTCACCAGAGGACCGTGAGAAGACTACATTCGCCACTCCCATGGGACTCTGCGAGTTTAACAACATGCCGTTTGGGCTGTGCAATGCCCCTGGAACCTTCCAACGGCTTATGGAGTGTTGCCTGGGACATATCAATTTCGAAACGGTCCTACTGTACCTGGATGATGATGACGTTAAGCTCACACCCAGCCGGAATGGGTATACCTATGCCCTAACCATTGTAGACCACTATTCCAGATTCATGGTGGTTGTTCCCGGCAAGGACCTGACCGGCCGTACCGCAGCTAGGGCCTTCCAGGCCTACTTCTGTCGACCGCACGGATACCCAGAGAGAGTGCTCACGGACCAGGGTTCAGCCTTTGAAGCAAAGGTGTTTCAAGAGTTCTGCCAATTGTACGGTTATAAGAAGATTAGGACCACGCCATACCATGCCCAAACTAATGGGATGTGCGAAAAGATGAACCATCTGGTCCTGGATCTCCTCAAAGTGATACCGTTGGAAGAGCGGAACCTGTGGCCAGAAAAACTGCCCAACTTGGTCGACATGTACAACAACATCCCCAGTAGTTCTACCAAATGCACCCCGGCGAATCTGATGAGAGCCCGACCAGGCCGGCTGCCGGTGGCCCTAGAAATGGGCTTGGAAGCTCCTGAAGCTCTCCCTTCGACTGCTGGCTGGGATACTCTGCGGCAAATCCAATACCAACAAGTCCAGGAGTATGTGGAGAAGAATCTCGGTCAGAGCCGAGAGAAACAAGCGCAACGCTTCAATAAGCGAGCGTCAGCGACCCCCTTTGGGCCGGGAGATGTCGTGCTGAAATGGAAGAGAAGGACCCATAAGCTGGATGACCAGTGGGAAAGGACCCCGTATGTCATACAGCCCACTGAGTGGGAGAATGAGAAGGCTTATGTGATCAGTCGCGACCAAGGGAAGACTGCCACTACGGTTTCCCGGGACCATCTGAAGAAATGTCCTCACCCCTTAAGAGTGACAGACAAAGTTCCAGTCCCTACGCCGAGCAGAGAAGAAGAAAAGAAGGTGATCCACACAGTGATGGGTGATTTTCCAGCAGGCTGGCCTATGCAAAACGGTGCGGTGATTGTTCTGGTGATAATGTTCCCACAACACGTGGAAGAAATGGAGGCGGAAATGCCCGCCAGTGAGCCGCTCGAATAAGCGCCCAGGGATGCACCTATACCCCCTCCCCTTGGGTCTCCACTTGCCATACCTGCCTCAAGGGAAGAGAAATTGACTGTTTCCTCTGCCCCCTTGCCCTCCACTGATGACATTGGGCCCAGAAGGTCCACACGTCCCCACCTAGGTCGACCCCCACTTAGGTACAGGGAAACTACCATTTAGGGGTGCCGCATGTTAAATGTGTAAATAGCTGAATGAATGAATGAATACAAATCAACCAAAGCTTCATCTTATTGTCTACTGTGATTATTCCGGCTGTTGCTGGCAAGTTGTCCCCGGAGGGACCCTATGTGTTTCACTGTATGCATGAGGAACTGCTCATGGACATGGCCGAGAACTAGCAGGCCACCCACGAACTTGTGGGCCTGTAAATAATGTTGTGGGATGGATACCGTTAGCGCCTCCAGAGAGGCAGATTGGAGGAAGGGCCCACAGCAGAGCAGGCTGGGGCCCGGCCACCACCAGGACCGGTGGCCATCCTCCGGGGGTCAGAGGTCCCCCTGGACGTGGGGTCCCCTGAAGTGACAGTCCGGTGCGAGTTACCGTAACCGTTCCCGCTCGGGCAGCCTGAACCTGGACTGGGGTCAAAGGGTGCTGCCCACTTCTTAGGGGCAGCATCAGGGCTAGGTTGCTTGGGTGGGAGAGCGGAAGACATCCGTCCGTCCGTCCGTCAGTATTAAAAATGTTTTATATGTGCAACGTTTAAAGTGACCAGAAGAATGCTTATGTTTTACCGTTTACCATGTTATTTATATTTCTACAGTTTTGAAAAATAAAACCGGTGATGGACGGGCAGCCCGTGGACGGTCTGCATTTTACCATGGGGGAATGTGGCGCCCTGGACTAGCCAGGTAGACACAGACAGAACACACCCATCCCCGGACAGTTACATTAGTCAGACACAAAACCCTTGTTGCCTCCCTCCAGGGTCTGATGTCCACACCAGGTGGGGCGGAGCCAGGCGGTTGGCCCCACCCACCGAGGAGTTCACAGGCCTGGAGGCGGGAAAAGTGACAGATTAGTCTTGGAGGTGAAAGTGAGAGGAGTAAACACTTGAGGTGTCTGGGTTGGAGCCCAGGCACTGACAGCAAGGTTGGCAGACATGGGTGGCCGTCTGCAGGAGTTGGTGGAACTCCGCAGAGCCGTAAGGACCGGGGCTGGGCGGTGGCCCACCGGTACCGGACCGGGGAACGGAGTGAAGCTAAGCACACCCAGGCAGGGCCATCGGACCCCGACCAGGCTTGGAGCCGCCGACAATAGTCAAATCCGAATGTGACAGGAACCCCCGGGGTTCCCTTATAACCAAGTCCCGATTGAAGGCAACCGCTCACACCGTGAGGACATACAGCCACCGGCTAGAAGTCCAAGGGGCAGCGCCTGCGGGCAAAACGGGCTCCTCCGGTATCTATACACCGGGGAGCGGACTACAGTTGGGAAGCAATTGGGGTCAACATAGTACACAAAGGTGCAGGGAGAGACAGCCAACATCACCTGTCTGGGGAGAGACACTGCAGCCAGCTGCGGGACCCGTCCATCCAGCCGTTTGGTTTACCGGAGACTTTGTGCCTCTTTTGCTGAGTGAGTACACCCGTGCCATCCGGCACCGCACCGCGCTGTCCCTGCAACCCTGCACCTCACCGACCCTGCCTCCCCGTCATACCACCGGTCCCCCGGGACCACCAACCCCTACCCATGGAGGGGGAAAACAACATCCCAGCTGCTCCCTACCATCGCTCCCGGGATCCCCGTCACCAGCAGCGGTGGTGCCCATCTTCACCACAACCCGTGGGTGGCGTCACGGACTAAATCCCCAAAACAAACCAACCCCATTTTCACTCATGGGCGAGGAGCGCCGCTCGAGTCCCCGGATCCGGCCCACCGCTCGAGCCACCGAGCAGCAGCAGCAGCGCCGGACCCGGGCGTTAGCGAGCGCAGCGCCCCACCACCCGCGACACATGCAGTATGGGTCAGCGATGGAAGCATGCCACTGCCCCAAACTGTTAATAAGGACCACCTTGGTCTCCAGCATACAGGAAGCCAGAAGGCTGAGGAGCAAAACGCTCCCATTCAACAAGGTGAGACAACCTGCCATTTCTAGAATCACTATTTACCTGCAGATATAAGGAATCTGCAAGTAAATAGTTTTTAATTCTTGTTTAGCCTGCTTACTGAAACATCAACTACAGGGAGAAAATGAAGTTATATTCTCCCTGCAGCCACTAGCTTTCAGCCACTCCTTATACAGTGAGTGGCTGTAATCAAAAACCCTGCACTTTGATTGACAGCCTGATTTGCAATCTGTGTGTGCAACGTATGCTGCCAAAGTCCTTGTGCAGTACAGTGATTAAAGTTAAGCTCACTGCATAATGAGCAGTAATTGTTATTGCCTCTTTCACTGCCTGATGACTGGAAGCAAGCAGCTGCAGGGAGAATATAACTTCATTTTCTCCCTGTAGCTGCTGCTGCAGTTAGCCAGCTACATAGAATTTAAATGCTATTTAACTGCAGATTTTATTTAATCGTATGAATGTATACCTTACCATTATATAAAAATAAACACCAGACAATAGTCAGTGAATGAAAAATATCAAAAGGATAAAAATTAAAGTTGAATATCAAGATTTTCTATATATGCAATAGCGTTATCATTTACAATATAGAAATCATTCTTGTCACCATGGTAGGATCTCAGGGGGCTCCTCAACAATGTGCTGGATAGTTTGACGATCTGCTCCACATTCACAGGTCGGAGAGTCATATTTTCCCCACTTATACATAAAATCTGCACAGACGCCAAAGTTTGTTCTGATATGATTTAGAGTAACCCATGTTTTCCTTGGTAGATTGAAGCCTGGTGGAGGGTTTTGTAAATTAGGGAACATTTGGGGATCACTGTCTACTACATTGACCCAAAGTTCTCGCCATTTCTCCTCTAAATTGAAGTCTTGTTCATGCAAGGTGATTGCAGTTCGGATGGGTGGGTGTCTTGATTTCAATCGTTGTATTGTAACATCTCTAATATTTTGGTGTATTGGAAGTTTTTCATTATTCACTACTTTAGTGTATTCTTTAAGTAGGAGCTTTTGTCTTCTTAGATTTGCGGGTGCGATATGACTCAGCACAGGTAACCAGTGAACAGGTGTAGGTCTAATAGCACCAGATATTATATGCAAAGAGTTGTTCAGCAGAGTGTCAATTAAGTTTACATGACAGCTATTTAACCATGCTGGAGCACAGTATTCTGCAGATTATCTGGATGTGACAAAATTCATGCAAAAATTAATTCTTAGTAAAATGACATACTAGGGTCATGTAATGTACCAGGACTGATTTCTTCCCTTGGTCCTTCAAGTACAGATATCTAAGATGCATTATCGACTATACGTGCCTTGTAGAGAAAATTATGGCTTACGTTTCTGAGCTTTGTGAAGCTATTGGCTGAAGCTGCACCTCAGACTGTTTCCTCTGCCATCTAATGCTTGGGTACTGCACTGGTCATATAAAGGGTTCTTTGCTCTCTAAAACTATCTTTCATATAAATGATTTGCTTTTTGATCGAAATTAAGGCAAAATGCAGCCTAGACTCTTCTTTTTACCAATATTATGTGCATAATTCATGAAGGGGGCAGCAAAGCTGGACATCTATGGGGTGAAGCCAATAGCTGTTGAGCAAGAAACCCCTCCAGTACCTTCAACAATCTTGAGAAAAGGTTCCAGAACCGTGAGAACGAGGCTCTTCAGAGTCCTATGTTGAATCAGACAGAGGTGTGCATGCTCAGCCTCCGTTTCTTTTGTTGCCTTGTTGGAGAAAGCCGAGTAAAAATATTTGCTATTTCCGAGAGTCCCATTTTCAATAAATGAAGCAGAGCCCCATTCTTGGAATTGGGACGCCCTGGACTAGCCAGGTAGTCACAGACATTACACCACACCTCCTTCCCTAGACAGTCACAACAGTCAAACAAAAACCCTTGTTGCCTCCCTCCAGGGTCTGATGTCCACACCAGGTGGGGCGGAGCCAGACAGTTGGCCCCACCCACCGAGGAGTTCACAGGCCTGGAGGCGGGAAAAAGCAGTGAGTTCAGTGGAGTTGAAGTTAGAGTTTGGAGGTAAAAGTGAGAGGACAGAAACTGCAAGTGTCTGGGTCGGAGCCCAGGCACTGACAGCAACGTTGGAGATGGTGGTGGCCGTCTGCAGGAGTTAGTGGATCTCTGCAAAACCGTAGAACCGGGGTCAGGCGGTGGCCCGCCGGTACCGAACCGGGGAGTGGAGTGAAGCTAAGCACACAGGCAGGGCCATCGGACCCCGACTAGGCTTGGAGCCGCCAACGGTCAAATCCGAGTGTGACCAGAACCCCGGGGGTTTCCCAATAACCAAGACCCGATAGAAGGCAACAGTCCACAGGGTGAGGATATACAGCCACCGCCATAGGCTAGAGATCCAAGGGCCAGCGCCTGCGGGCAAAACGGGCTCCTTCGGTATCTATACACTGGGGAGCGGACTACCGGTGGGCAACCACAGGAGTCAGAACATTCTAACAGGTGCAGGGAAAGACAGCCACCATCACACTGTCCGGGGAGAGCACAAACACTGCAGCCAGCTGCGGAACCCATCCATCCAGCCGTTTGGTTTACCAGAGACTCTGTCATTGACTGCCTGAGTGAGTACACCAGTGCCATCCGGCACCTCCCCGCGCTGCCCCTGCAAACCTGCATCCCAGCCATCCAGCCTCCCCATTACACCACCGGGCCCCGGGACCACCAACCCCTACCCACGGAGGGGACAACATCCTAGCTGCTCCCTGCCATCGCTCCCGGGATCCCCGTCACCAGCAGCGGTGGTGCCCTTTATCACCACGACCTGTGGGTGGCATCATGAACTATCTCCCTAAACAAACCACCCCCTTTTCACTCGTGGACGAGGAGCGCTGCTCGAGTCCCCGGGTCTGGTCCACCGCTCGAGCCACCGAGCAGCAACAGAAGCCCCGGACCCGAGCGTGGCGAGCGCATCCCCTCCGCTCGCGACAACTTGGCGTCGCGAACAGGATAGAACCAATCTACCTACCGGTAGAAGTGCACCTTGCAGTCCCCGCCAGCGGCGTCCGGCCGGAAAATTTGAAGTGCCGCCATCTTTGTCACGAAGATTTCCAGCTTGAGCGCTTTCCCCGAGCAGGGAAGGTGCGAAAGTGAAGCCCCGCCCCCAAAGAGGAAGTGCTATAAAGAACCAAGGGGGGGCGGGTGAAGGCCTGCCTGATGTAGCCGAGGGCATAAGAAGCAGGGACGCCAGGACCCTGAAACCTTCCCGTTCCTGGAAACACAAGCGTCAGGTTGTCCACCCCATCTGAAAGCCCCGAGTCCCCAGAGCCTGCACCTGGGACAGCGGCGTGGCTGAATGCCCAAGTGATGGTGCTGTGCTGTCGCAACCAGGCCCAGGTGCATGACCTGCTGGATCGCTGGACTGCTGAACTGGAGGAGCTGGCTGCGGTTGTGCGGGTGCATGAAATAGAGGCCATGCTAGAGGAGCTGGTGAGTGACCCACGCCCTTATGTCCCCGAGGGACCGGCCGCTGTGGCTGAAGGACCCGGTCTACCCCCAACCCCTGCAGGGCCCGCTCCAGCGCCCGCGCTGACTGCTCCTACTGCCCCGCCCCGCCCGCCGCTCCCGATGGGGATTGCGGAGTTCGCGCTGACGCCCCGGAGACCCGAGAGACGCTGGCCAACCGAATGCTGGAGCGGTTGGCTCAGAAGAACCGATGGCGGTCCTCTGTGCACCGACCGATGACGAATCGCCTGCCACTGAGGAGCCACGGGTCTGGGCTCAGTTGGAAACCGTATCTGTCCTGCCGGGTCCCGCCCTCAGTCCCCTGGAGTCGGATGACAGCGGCTCAGGGGCTGACACAGAGCCTGTCTCAGAGGAAGAAGGAGTCTTCGGCTTGCATAATATGGAGGCTACCTACTACATCCCTCGGAGTGGCAACAATGGATGTCGGGCGGCCCTTCCCTGGCGCGCCTGCCGCATGCTGGAGGGGCTAGAGCCTGTAGTTCTTCGCCTGGAGCAGGGCGAGGAGTATGGAAATGAGCAATAGTGGCAGCGGTCCTCCGTTGCAACCCAGTTGTCCCCGTTGGGACCCCCAGCACCGTGTTTCCGTTAAATGAATGAACACCAATCACCTGAGTTTATTACCTGATTATCAACCAGTTCATTATGCCAGCTGTTGCCAACAAGTTGTCCCCGTAGGGACTCTATGTGTTTTCACCGCCCACATCAGGAACTACTCATGAACATGGCCGAGAACTTGCAGGCCACCCACGAACTTGTGGTCTTGTAACTAGTTTGTGGGCCGTTTTCCATGCCGCCTCCGGAGAGGCAGATTAGAGGAAGGGCCCGCAGCAGAGTAGGCTGGGGCCCGGCCACCACCAGGACCGGTGGCCATCCCCCGGGGGTCAGGGGTCCCCTTGGACGTGGGGTCCCTTGAAATGACAGCTGGGTGCGAGATACCGTACCCGTTCCCGCTTGGGTGACCTGGAACCGATTTCTTGCTTCCGGACTGGGGAAGAGGGGTGCTGCCCGTTTCTTAGGGGCAGCATCAAGGTTTAGGTTACTTGGGTGGGGAAGCGGATGACCATGGACCCGTCCGTTATTTTTAAAAATGTTTTTATATGTTTGAAACATTAAAGTGACAAGTACAAAAAAGAAACAAAACCGCTCACCACTGCAGAGACAAGCCTGAATATATCCTCCTGTTAGTCCCCTTTGGTCCGGCACGGATTACGGCAGCAAGCCGAGAAGATAATAGAAGAAAGCAGTGGAAAAATCCAGCTGGACTCCAAAGGGATAGATAAAAATGCTTCTTTATTTATATCAACTCGATTAAAAATATATATCCATTTCTTTGGAGTCCAGCTGGATTTTTCCACTGCTTTCAAACATTAAAGTGCCATGCCTCCCGTAAGGGAAGAACTACAAATATGCTTGCGTTAAATGTTTTATATATTAATTTATATTTTACAGAAAAATAAAACCGATGATGGACGGGCAGCTCGCGGACGGTCTGCATTTCACCAAGGGGGAATGTGATGCCCTGGACTAGCCAGGTAGTCACAGACATTACACCACACACACCCCCCTTCCCTAGACAGTCACAACAGTCAAACAAAAACCCTTGTTGCCTTCCTCCAGGGTCTAATGTCCACACCAGGTGGGGCGGAGCCAGGCGGTTGGCCCCACCCACCGAGGAGTTCACAGGCCTGGAGGCGGGAAAAAGCAGTGAGTTCAGTGGAGTTGAAGTTAGAGTTTGGAGGTGAAAGTGAGAGGACAGAAACTGCAAGTGTCTGGGTCGGAGCCCAGGCACTGACAGCAAGGTTGGCAGACAGTGGTGGCCGTCTGCAGGAGTTAGTGGATCTCTGAAAACCGTAGGACTGGTGTTGGGCGGTGGCCCGCCGGTACCGAACTGGGGAGTGGAGTGAAGCTAAGCATACAGGCAGGGCCATCGGACCCCGACTAGGCTTGGAGCCGCCGACATCGGTCAAATCCCAGGGGTTTCCCAACAACCAAGACCTGATAGAAGGCAACAGTCCACACCGTGAGGATATACAGCCACCGCCATAGGCTAGAGATCCAAGGGCCAGCGCCTGCGGGCAAAACGGGCTCCTTCGGTACCTATACACCGGGGAGTGGACTACCGGTGGGCAACCACAGAAGTCAGAACATTCTAACAGGTGCAGGGAAAGACAGCCACCATCACACTGTCCGGGGAGAGCATAAACACTGCAGCCGGCTGCGGAACCCGTCCATCCAGCCATTTGGTTTTCCAGAGACTCTGTCATTGACTGCCTGAGTGAGTACACCAGTGCCATCCGGCACCGCGCCGCGCTGCCCCTGCAACCCTGCATCCCAGCCATCCAGCCTCCCCGTTACACCACCGGGCCCCGGGACCACCAACCCCTACCCACGGAGGGGACAACATCCTAGCTGCTCCCTACCATCGCTCCCGGGATCCCCGTCACCAGCAGCGGTGGTGCCATTTATCACCACGACCCATGGGTGGCGTCACGAACTATCTCCCTAAACAAACCACCCCCTTTTCACTCGTGGACGAGGAGCGCTGCTCGAGTCCCCGGGTCCGGTCCACCGCTCGAGCCACCAAGCAGCAGCTGAAGCCCCGGACCCAAGCGTGGCAAGCGCGTCCCCTCCGCCTGCGACAGAATCTCCAGGGGTCCCAGTGTTTAGAGAGCAGCAATCAGCAAATTACCCCCATTCAATTCCATTTTAATGCTGGACATCTTTAAAGAGGTGGTTCACCCATATTCATCATTGGCCACAATGATATTATGTTGAGAAACAAGGTTTCTCTCAAATGCCTTGTGTTGCCAATAGTGCCTGTGAGCGGCGTTACTGTGGTTCGCTGTTCCCCATCGCCTGACCCCCAGGCTCTGTGACCTCGGGGATCCGGTGATGTCACGTCAACTTCCTGCTCACCTCACATCACCGCGGCCAGCCCCAGTCTCTGTGAGTCACTGGGCTGTGGGCGGAGTTTACCCGTTCATCACAGCCCAGCGTCACAGTGCAGCACAACCCTGTTCTTTCCTCCTTCACTGCAGAGCACGCAAGCAGGAGGCACACTGGGCTGAGATGAGCGGTGAAACTACGCCCACAGTCCAGTCACTCAGGAAGACTGGGGCTGGGCTCGGTGATATCAGGTGAGCAGGAAGTTGGTGTGACATCACCAGACATCAGAGGTCACAGAGTCAGGCGATGAAGAAGTGCGGTCCGCAATAGTGCCGCTCACAGGCACTATTGGCAACACAAGGTAATTAAGAGAAACCTTGATTCTCAACACAGTATCATTGTGGCCAATAATAAATATAAAGAGAGATTTCCAGCGCCAGGAATAGATTAAAAATCCTTTTTTATTGAAAATAAGGTAATAAAAATCCAGCAGGTACCATAATAGATGTCAGAAAGATGGCAGAACAACGCGTTTCGACGCTTCAGGTCTTAGTCATGTTCTGACTTTAGAGTGTAACCATCTCCCTTAAATCAGATCCCTGGTCCACTAATTAGTTTCACATGTGTGGTTTCACTAGAGGCAACTCCTCAACTAGTAGTTACGAGGGATCCGAAACAAATGGAGATACACAGTAGCAAATTCACATATATGAGTATACATGATATAATATGGTATAATGCAAGTGTGCATAGATACAAAAAATATATACACAAAAAAACATATATACACATAAAATAACAAACATATTAAAAACATTTGTGTAGACCGATTTCCCTTGTTGTTTAATGTAACTATAGATATAGTATATAGTGATCCAACAAGACACTCTGCATATAGCAGTATAGATATAATTAAATACCTCAAGAGATATATGATCTCTGATATAATGATAATCTGACAAAAAACTTTCCACAGATATATAACATGTGCTTTCCCTTCAACAATATACCAAATGCAATAAAAGATGGATATTATGTACTAATCTAGCATTCCATTCATATTAAGGTAAGCAATATTCCAATAGCAATTTTTTGGTTGCAAGCATATGGTAGAGAGGGAAAAAAAAACAAAAAACAAAAAAAAAACAAAAAAAACAAAAAAAAACGCATAGTATGAATTGGGATATAAATCACATTGTGCTTTCCCTTCAATAATATACCAAATGCAATAAAAGATGAATATTATGTACTAATCTAGCATTCCATTCATATTAAGGTAAGCAATATTCCAATAGCAATTTTTTGGTTGCAAGCATATGGTAGAAAAAAAAAAAAAACAAAACAAAAAAAACCGCATAGTATGAATTGGGATATAAGTCACATTGATGCTATTAGGTGTAATATCAATAGGGTGTAATACCAGTTATATTTAATAGTGTAATATCAAATCCTGGCGATTATTTAGGCCTTCCGGATATCTAGTGTTGAGAGTAAAAATCCAGAAGGATTCCCTATTTAATAGTTTCCTTTTATGATCTCCGTTTCTGATCGGTCTGGATACCTGTTCTACACCCTTGAATTGGAAACCGCTAACATCACCCTGGTGCACCAAGGCAAAGTGTTTTGAAACTGCTGATATAGCAATTGCGTTCTGTTTAAAAACATCTGAAAGATGTCTTCTAATTCTTACTTTCAAAGGGCCCGTCGTGCAGCCTGTATATTGAATATTACAGGTTTTACAATTATTACCTTATTTTCAATAAAAAAGGATTTTTAATCTATTCCTGGCGCTGGAAATCTCTCTTTCTATTTTCAATTGGATGGCTGCCGAGCCTCATTCCTTGCGCAGGATCCCTGATTGCAGCCAGCAGGTTAGTCCTTGGTGAGCTGGACTCTCCCTTATCTTCTTGGACATATATCTCGGCTTTGTCCTGTGCTCCTGACGGACTTTTTTGATACTATATAATATCTATACATATATATTATGTCGGAATCTGGACCGGATTTTCCCATGGATAAAGAGGATTATTCCAACAGACTCTCTAAAGTGGCACAAATTTTTAATGCACCTGAAACCTCATCTACCTCTGAACAGGACTCACTACAAAGTTCTATGCTGGATCTTGA
The DNA here is from genome assembly GCF_048569485.1 of Anomaloglossus baeobatrachus. Classification (NCBI taxonomy): domain Eukaryota; kingdom Metazoa; phylum Chordata; class Amphibia; order Anura; family Aromobatidae; genus Anomaloglossus; species Anomaloglossus baeobatrachus. The sequence goes on from NC_134355.1 coordinate 47,509,777, forward strand.
AAGGAATATGGTTAAAGAACTCAAGACTTGGTGGGATTCAACCTCTAAAGAATCTGATTTAAGGGAGATGGTTACACTCTAAAGTCAGAACATGACTAAGACCTGAAGCGTCGAAACGCGTTGTTCTGCCATCTTTCTGACATCTATTATGGTACCTGCTGGATTTTTATTACCTTATTTTCAATAAAAAAGGATTTTTAATCTATTCCTGGCGCTGGAAATCTCTCTTTCTATTTTCAATTGGATGGCTGCCGAGCCTCATTCCTTGCGCAGGATCCCTGATTGCAGCCAGCAGGTCAGTCCTTGGTGAGCTGGACTCTCCCTTATCTTCTTCAATAATAAATATGGGTGACCACTTTTTAAGGCTATGTGCGCATGCTGCATCTTTGTGGTGACCACAATTATGCATGTTTTTGGTCCCAAAAAAACGCACCGTCGTCATGCATTTTTTGCCACATTTTACTGTGGTTTTTACCGTGTTTTTGGCCAGTGCGTTTTTTCAGTCAAATCTATTGACTGGAAGGGCTCAAAAATGCTGGCAAAAACGCAGAAAGAATTGACATGCTGCATCTTTGTGGTCACCACAATGACACAGCTAAAAAAAAAAAGCTGCAACGTGCGGACAGAAAAACTGAAATGTCGTAGACTTTGCTGGGGAAGGAAATGCATGCAGTTTTGGAACCAAAACCGCATAAAAAAAATGTGCAAAAATGCGGCAAAAAACGCAAGGTGCGCACAAGTCCTAAGGCTGATTGATCTGAAAAAATGAGAATGATCTGCAAAAATGGTGCTGATTTAAAGTAGACATGTGGCAAATTGTATTTATTATTAACTATTTTGGGTGGCATTACTATCTGATGTGAGGCTATTAAAATTGAAAGTTTAAAAATTGTGAAAATTACAATTATTGACAATTTTTTTACATAAATCATAAATCAACTCAAATCATATCATCCAAAATTGACAACTAACATGAAGTACAGCATGTCACAAAAAACATTCTCAGATTCATTGGGATTCATTGACGCGTTCTAGAATTATTACTAGGGATGATCAAATATAATAAATATCGCGAATATCCAACGAATAGGTCGCCGCTATGCGAATATTCGATGCGCAATGTCAGTCTATGGGAAGCCCGAATAGCTGCTATTCGGCAACTATTCGGGTTTCCCATAGACTTACATTGCGTATTGAATATTCGCAAATAGTCGAATAGTGGCGACCTATTCGGCAAATATTCGATCAACCCTAGTTATTACTATATAAAGTGACACTGGTCAGAATTGTAAAATTTGGCCCAGTCAGGAAGGTGAAAACAGGCTGATGAGTGAAGGAGTTAATGTTATTAGTCTTCTAATATGGGCCAAAGGGAGCTTTTTGGCTTCCATAGTCTCCAAAGTCTAGTCTTGGTGAAAATGCACCCCCTGCACAGACTATAGTTATAACCTTGCCTTTATGATGTGTGGACAAATACACAAATATTTCTATACAGGGAATTCTAATTATTTTCTATCCAAATTGTATTAATTCTGGCATTATACCTGACCTACTGATGCAATATTGTTATAAATTATACACATAGATAAATATATACGATTTTTTTGCTGATAAGTATTAAATAAGGACAAAGAGACTGACTGCACTCACCAAACTGAGGTGTGAACAGGTGCATAACTGAACATGTTCGGTTATCCACCTGTTCACACCTCAGTTTGGTAAGTGCAGTCAGTCTTTTTGGCTATATTAAGAGGGTCATACCTTCTGACCGTGCACCCCTCCCCCTCTTGTCACAGGTAATCTTATCCTATATAGCAGGTTCCTACTTGCCCATACACAGGAGGTTTTTAACCCAGAGGGAGGATTCAGCATAGTATAGGTACCCAGTTACGAGATATGCCGTGAAGTGGCAACTGGGCAGATATACAAATGGCCATTTATATATGCTAAATATCTCATTTTTCTTAGATTTCTCTTAGCAGTAATGCAGGTCCATGTTCACACATTCATGGCTTCCATACTTTAGCATTGTCAGAGTGCAAACTGTCTTTTTTTGTATTTTATGTTATGTTTAGTTATGCACCTGTTCACACCTCAGTTTGGTGAGTGCCGTCAGTCTTTTTGTCTATATTAAGAGGGTCATACCTTCTGACCATGCACCCCTCCCCCACTTGCCACAGGTAATCTTATCCTATATAGCAGGTTCCTACTTGCCCATACACAGGGGTTTTTTAACCCAGAGAGAGGCTTCAGCATAGTGTAGGTACCCAGTTACAAGATATGCCGTGAAGTGGCAACTGGGCAGGTATACAAATGGCCCTTTATATGCTAAATATCTCATTTTTCTTAGATTTTCCTTAGCAGTAATGCAGGTTCATGTTCACACATTCATGGTTTCCATACTTTAGCATTATCAGAGTGCAAACTGTCTTTTTAAGTATTAAATAAGTATGTTTTTAGAAATAATTGGTCTCCTTCTCTCATGTGATCTTATTTACCGGACCATATTCTATTAATTTCCAATCCAGCTGATGACGCGGTTGCTTATTCAGCTGCAGATTCGTACCTGTGTCTGTTCCAGCTATTTATTTACTTAAATTTTCTGCAGATGTTTTTCTGTAATTTTTTTTCTACATCATAACACCTGCTTGTGTATCTTGGACTCCTTGCCGCTTCTTCCAATCCTTTTTTGCCATCAGATGACTGTGTTATTATTCTGTTGTTCTGGATGTTTAGAATTGAAGTTTTTATAATTACTACCATCCCAGTTTAAAAAGATTCTACTTTATTTTATTGCACATTTTAAATACTGGAGTGTTCTTCTGAGCCCTTTTTTGCCATCTAAAGGGAATCTGTCACTGTATTTGGCCCCTATAAGCTGCGGCCACCAACACTGGTGTAAATGCTGTATATGTGCAATGCTGTATACAGTGTGCCCACTGCTCACCCATATCTTGTCCACCGCAATTAACTTGAGAACGGCAGCAGCTATAGGAATAGAAGTGGTGTCTAAGTATAGCTGACAATGGCCACTTTGAGAATCAAAGTTAAATGAGCGCCATATGTGTGACCAGCATTCAATGTTTTGGGGGGGTCATGAGTTTCATGTTATAGCATTTCTGTATGCAAGGTGTCAATTCGTATTAAATTGATGATGCCCTACAATTTTTTAATTCACTTTTTTTCTCTATCTTGTTCCGTTTTCGAGATAAAAATGCTAACTCTGTTGTTTTCCACCAGGTGGTGCCATAGGTGGTTTCATTGCATAGCGCATGGATACTTTATTATACCTAGACACCACTTCAATTCCTATAGTTGCCACCGTTCTCAAGTTAATGGCGGTGGGCAGGATAAGGGTGGACACACTGTGTAAGATATAATGATGTATATAAGTGCAATGCTGTATATAAGAGCCCAGGCCGCTGTGTAGAAAGTAAAAAACACTATAATACTCACCTGAGGGGCAGTCCGGTCCGATGGGTGTTGCTGCTCTCCCATCCAGGTCCTCCAAGCTCTGATTCGGCGCCTCCTCTCTTCGTCGATAGCCATCCACTGTCTTCTGAGGCTCGTATACATGATGCGCCCTACATCATGCACACTATCCAGCATTGAATTCCTGCACAAGAACATTTTGATCTACCCTGCTCAAGGCAGATAAAGTATTGTAGTTCGCGTGTGCGAGCGGTCTTTAACCTTTCCTCGCGGCTGCGCATTACAGTACTTTGATCTGTCCTCACCAGAGGGAGCAATGAGTGCAGGAACTAACGCACTTGTGACTAGTCCCTGCGCTCATTAACATATCATAAAGAATTTTTAGAAATACTTTTTATGTATGCTACTAGATACAGGGAATAGCAATATGCACCTAGAACTGCTCATGGTTCTGGGTGCATATTGCACCTGACAGGTTCCCTTTAAGAGGTCAGACCACTAGTGATTAGAAAGTTAACCTCTATCCTCTGGTTAAGGCATAACTTCCAAACTTGGTTCATCACCTTTAAACAATTCATCATTGATTTCAGCCACTACTTGGAGAAGCACATACAAAATGCATACAGCTGCACACTAAAATGCCATCAATGTATAAAGGAACTCTGGTGCTGCATTACTGCTATATGAAAAAATGAGATTTTTAGTTTATGAATTGGCCAATGCATGTAAGCCCGGAAACCAACGGCAAGGTAAATCTCAATAATCCGGGTACCTAACGAAAATGCCACTATCTAGGTTAAAAACATCCATGTCTGGGCAGCTAGACTAAAAAATCTGCATATTGCATCTGACAGGTTCTCTTTAAGAGGTCAGACCCCTAGTGATTATTAAGTTATCCTCTATCCTCTGGATTATAAGACACACCCCAAATTTAGAGGAGGAAAATAGGAAAAAATAATTTTTAATGTTAAAATGAGGGTCTGTTTTATAATCCTAGTGCGTCTTAATTCTAATGCTCACCAGGGGAGAGTGGCGGTGGTGGAGTGGCTCAAGAAGGTCACAGGAAGCAGGGTATGCGGGCTCAGAGGAGGGGGTGTTACGGCGCAGCAGGGTCAGCGATACTGTGGGTTCGAGGGTGTAGTGGCAGGCACCGTTGAATCCCACGTGTTTGACTAACTGGGGGAATGCTGGTGGAGAAGCAGTCATACGAGGCAGGGTCACAGGATGTGCTCAGGGGAGTCGTGGCGGATACCATTGATCTGCGGGCGGGCGGGCTGCAGGGGTGTCACAGGATCCAGTGTCTTGGTGGCAGGTGCATTGAGCTGACTGCAGGCTCTATTAAATCGTTCGCGGTCGACGAGATCGACTTCAAGAAAATGTCCGCAGAAGTGGCGCATGCGCAGATAGGACTCTGTGGCCATTTTCTTGAAGTCCATCGCGTCAATCTGCACACGTGCCGCCTCCCTGGCCATTTTCCTGTAGCTCATTGCGTCATCCATGGGCGATTTAATGGAGCCGGCAGTCAGCTCAATGCACCCGCCACCAAGACACCCTGTCCTGTGACACTCTTGCAGCTTGTGTCGCGGGCGGGGAGGAGGGTGTCAGCACACCGCGCTCACTCCTTCTGCTCGGGTCCGGCAGCTGCTCAGTGGTGGCTCGAGCGGTGGGCCGGATCCCGGGGTTTCTCGAGCGGCACTCCTCGCCCGTGAGTGAAAAGGGGGGTTTTGGGATAATGTCCGTGACGCCACCCACGGTTGTGGTGATGTGTAGCACCACCGCTGCTCAATGCGGGGATCCCGGGGATGGTGATGGGGAGCAGCCAGGTGTTGTGTTGCCCCTCCGTGGGTAGGGGTTGGTGATCCCGGGGCCCGGTGATGGCTTGGGGGGTGCAGGGCTTGGTGGGCGCAGGGACGCGGGGACAGCGCTGTGCCTTGCGGCACTGTGGTACTCACGCAGCCTGAGACTTGGACACAGTTTGTACGGTAAACCAAACGGCTGGTAGGACGGTCCCACAGACGGCTGCTTTGCTTCCCCGGCAGGTGACGGTGATGTCCCTCTTCCTTGCACCTGTATGTACGGATGGTTGCGATGGGTCCCCACCGGTAACCCGCTCCCCAGCTTCAAGCTGGGCCGGAGGAGCACTACACTTTGCCCGCAGGCGCTGGCCCTCAGAGACTGGTGCCCTGGCGGTGGCGGTGCCTCTGTTGTACAGGTTGGACTGTTGCCTTCAATCGGGACTTGGTTGTTGGGGGAATCTACGTCCCCTTCACTGACGGATTCGGCAAATTTGGCGACTCCTAGCCTTGCCGGGGTCCGAGAGGCCCCTGCCCTGGTGCTGACTGTCTTTCGGAACACTGCTCCAGACCACCGGGCACACAGCCAACGGGGTCCTTCCAGGAACTTCCAAACGGTCCCCCTCCGGACAGTCACCGCCGTTGCTGACCTTGCTGTTCTGGCCCTACACAAAGCTGGGCTCTCAGGCTTTCCTTTCTTCTTGTCACCTCACTTGCTTTCCTCCTTTACCACTTCTCTCTCTTTACTCTCACTTTCACTTCTCTGTTTACTCTAGCCCTCAGCTAGACTGCACTCTTCCCCTGCCCGGGGCTATCTGCCTGGTTTTCCCGCCTCCAGAGTTGTGAGCTCCTTGGTGGGCGGAGCCAACCGCCTGGCCCACCCCCTGGTGTGCATCATCAGACTCCTGGAGGAAGGCAACAAGGATTTTTGGTTCAGCTTAGGTGTGCCTACCTGGGATGTGGGGTGTGGTGGTGTGTGACCTGTGTCCCCTGGCTTGCCCAGGGCGACACATTCCCCCTTAGCAAAACGCAGACCGTCCGCGGGCTGCCGTCCTACACCGGTTTTATTTTTCTGTAAAAAGGGGATAACAGGGTTAAACAAACAATAATAACATTTTTAATAACTTCTTCCCAAGACGGGAGGCACATTTTACTTTTAACGTTTCAACGGTATACGGTCACGGTTTCCGCTCTCTCCCACCCAAGTAACCTGGCCCTGATGCTGCCCCTAAAACCCAGGCAGCACCCCTTGACCCACAGTCCAGCACACGGTACCCGAGCGGGATCTGTCCTTCCCCTCCAGAGGGTAGCCACCGGTTCCTTTGGTGGCTGGGCCCTGGCCTGCTCTGCTCAGGGCCCTCCCTCCAACCTGCCTCTCCGGAGGCGGCCTGCGGAAACGGTAACGGTACCCAACATATTTACAAGCCACTAACGTTTGTGGTTGCCCTGCAAAGTTCACGGGCTTGTCCATGGATAGTTCCCATGCATTTTTAAACGGTCCCCACGGGGACAACGGTGCCGGCTCCAGCCGGTTTAATCACACGGTGAATCAGGTGAACACTCGGTAATCATTTTCACTTATCATTCTCATTTTCAGTATAACTTTCAAATCTTTGCAAACAAGCAACAACACTCTTTTACATTTGCAGACCCCTTTTACTCATAGAACGGTCTCCCTGTACCTAAGTGGGGGTCTACCTAGGTTGGAACGGGTGGACCTTCGGAGCCCGGTGTCAGTGGTGCTAGACAGTGGGGTAGAGGGAACAATCGGTTCCTCCTCCCTGCTATAGTGTGGGGCAGGCGGAGGTGTAGGGGGGTTGGGTACAGGTTAATCCCTGGGCACTGGCACTGGTTCTGGCTCACGGTTAACCGCTTCCACTACTTCTTCATCCACGGGTTGTGGGAACAGTATCACTGGAAGTATCACCGCGCCGTTCTGTGTAGGCCAGTTTGCTGGGAAGTCACCCATCACAGTGTGGATTACCTCTGCCGCCTTTTCCACTGGTGGAGGAACCGGTACTTCAGCCTCTGCCTTCAACGCTGGGGGGCATTTCTTTAGATGGTCCCGGGAAACTGTGGCCAGGGTGCCCCCTTGGTCACGACTGATCTGGTAGGTCTTCCCATCTCCCCATTCTGTGGGTTGTATGACGTAAGGGACCTGCTCCCACTGATCATCCAGCTTGTGGGCTTTTCTCTTCCGTTTCAGCACCACATCTCCTGGCTGGAAAGGACCTGCGGGCGCCTTCTGGTTGAACCGGTGCTCTTGCTGCTCTCGACTTCGACTGAGGTTTTTCTCCACATACTCCTGGATTTGCCGGTACTGTGCTCTCCTTCGAGTTTCCCACTCCGCCGTTGAAGGGAGTGCCTCCGGAGCTTCCAACCCCATCTCCAGGTCCACCGGCAGGCGGCCAGGCCGAGCCCTCATCAAATACGCTGGGGTGCATTTCGTTGAGCTGGACGGAATGTTATTGTACATGTCGACCAAGTCAGGTAGCTTTTCCGGCCATATGTTCCGTTCTTCCAGCGGTAACGTCTTGAGGAGTCCCAGGACCAAGTGGTTCATTTTCTCGCACATGCCGTTGGTTTGAGCGTGGTACGGGGTGGTCCGAATCTTCTTGCAGCCGTACAACTTGCAGAATTCGTGAAACACTTCTGCTTCAAAAGCCGGGCCTTGGTCTGTCAGCACCTTCTCGGGGTACCCATGGGGTCGGCAGAAATAAGCCTGGAACGCTCGAGCAGCGGTTCGACCAGTTAGGTCCTTAACGGGGACTACCACCATAAATCTTGAATAGTGGTCTACCATGGTCAATGCATAGGTCTACCCACTTCGGCTAGGGGTGAGCTTGACATGGTCCAGGGCGACCAGCTCCAGTGGCTGATGGGTAACGATGGGATGTAATGGTGCCCTCTGGCTAGTCTCGTCCTTTCTCCTCAGTGTACAAGGACCGCACTCTCGGCACCAGGCTTCCACCGATTCCCGCATCCCACTCCAATAGAACCGCTCCCTCAACAGCATCTCCAGCTTTTTCCACCCGAAGTGGCCAGCACCATCATGGTATGCCCGCAGGACAGTAGCGACCTCAGCTTGAGGAACGATCAACTGGCATATTTTCTCATGGGTTTTTGGGTTGATCAGCTCACGGCACAGCCTCCCTTGGTGTAGGTAGAGCCGTTTTCGCTCTTTCCACAAGCGTTGGGCTTCGGCTGGAGCGCTAGGGTCCATTCCCATGGCGCCTTGTTCCACCAGAGTCTTGACAAGGCGGACAGCCGGCGCTTGGTCCTGGGCGTCCTGCCACTCTTGACTGGGCCGCGGGTCCAGATCCACCCTTTGCTGACATACTTGTACCCTCTCAGTAGGCGGCTGGTGAAACGCAGGCAACTCAATCTCCTCGAGGTCGTCATCCTCACACCCCTCTTCTGACAAATGGGGCATCCGGGAGAGTGCATCTGCATTGATGTTGACACGACCAGCTCGGTACTTTATGGTGAAATCATAGTTGGCTAACCGGGCTACCCACCGCTGCTCCAGCGCGCCCAACTTGGCCGTGTTCAGGTGAGTCAGCGGATTGTTGTCTGTGAATGCGGTGAACTTTGCTGCCGCCAAATAGTGCCGGAACCGCTCCGTGATAGCCCACACCAACGCCAGTAGCTCGAGCTTGAAAGAGCTATAGTTCTCAGGGTTCCTTTCGGTCGGCCGGAGTTTTCGGCTGGCGTAGGCAATCACCTTCTCCTTTCCATCCTGGACCTGGGAGAGGACCGCTCCTAGCCCCACGTTACTGGCGTCCATGTGGAGGATGAATGGGCGCCCGTAGTCAGGGTACGCCAGGACCTCTTCTCCGGTCAAGGCCGCCTTCAACTGGCAAAAGGACTCCTCATGCTTGTCCTCCCACGACAGTGGGGCTCCAATGGGTCTACCACCTTTGGTCTGTCCCACGAGGAGATCTTGCATGGGGGCAGCCATCTTCGTGTACCCCTTTATAAAGCGCCGATAGTACCCCACCAGACCCAGAAACTGCCTTACTTCCCTTACTGTAGTGGGCCTCGGCCAGCTTTGGATGGCAGTGATCTTCTCAGGGTCGGGGGCGACACCATCCGCACTCACCACATGCCCTAGATATTGCACCCTGGGTTTCAGCAGGTGGCATTTTGAGGGCTTCAACTTCATCCCATACTTGGCAAGGGACGCGAACACCTCGGCCAGGTGCTCCAGATGGGCTTCATACGTCTGGGAATAAACAATCACATCATCCAAATACAGCAGGACGGTCTCGAAGTTTAAATGTCCCAGACAGCACTCCATCAATCGTTGGAAGGTCCCGGGGGCATTGCACAGCCCAAACGGCATGCTATTGAATTCGCAGAGCCCCATCGGGGTGGTGAAGGCGGTCTTCTCCCGGTCCTCTGGGGCCACGGCCACCTGCCAGTATCCGCTGGTGAGGTCAAGGGTCGAGAAGTAGTTTGCAGTTCTTAGTGCAGCCAAGGATTCTTCAATACGAGGCAATGGATAGGCATCTTTATGGGTTATCTGGTTGATCTTCCGGTAGTCCACACACATCCGCATGGTACCATCCTTTTTCTTAACCAGTACCAACGGAGCGGCCCAGGGACTACAACTGTCCCGAATAACCCCTGCCTCCTTCATGTTCCTCAACATATCTTTGGCACACTGGTAATGTGCAGGGGGAATAGGTCTATACCTCTCTGTGATGGGGGGATGTTCACCCATAGGAATGTGGTGTTGGACCCCCTTGATCTGCCCAAAGTCTAGGGGGTGCTTACTGAAAACCTGTTCGTACTCCTGCACCACCCTGTATACCCCTACCCTGTGATGTGTAGGGGTATCATCAGTGCCTACATGTAGCTGTTGATGCCACTCCTTTGTCTCCCCATGGGGTGGGGAAGTGCTGGTGGTAGGTGGGAGTGTGGATGGACTGGCTTCATGGATAGTGTGAGGGTCCAGGGTGAGCAGCTTGGCAATGGTGGCATACCGGGGGAGCCTGACTTCTTCTTCCCCACAGTTCAACACTCTCACAGGCACTCTCCCTTTCTTCACATCTACCACCCCTCGGGCGGCTACTACAGTGGGCCAGTGCTCGGAAGGCATGGGCTCCATCATCGCAGGGTAGTCACGCCCCTGAGGCCCTACTGCTGCCCTACACCAGATCATCATCTCACTCCTAGGGGGCACAGTCAATGGAGCAACATCCATCACTCGCACTCCACCAATCTCCCCTCCGGTTGAGCTTACATGCTGGCGGTACATCAGGGCGCGGATCTCACGCTGCACAGCCCTCTGCCGGCTCCCCGCCGCCGTGGCGGCTAGCTGTTGCAATAGGTTCAACACATCAGCCATGCAGTGCTCCATCACATTGGTTCCCAGCACTATTTTCGGGTTATGATCACTAGGTTCATTCATGATCACAATCATACCCTGGTGTTGCAGTTCGGCTTGCCCCACTGTCATAGCCACTTGTTTATACCCCACCTGGGTCAATGGAAGTCCATTAGCGGCAATCAAATTTATACTATTGTCTGGAGGCGCCAGCTCGTCTGTGGCCCAATATCGCTGATACAACGTGTATGGTATGGTAGTTACCTGTGATCCAGTGTCCAAGAGAGCCATCACTGGTATGCTGTCCACAGCCACGGGGATGATAGGGCGGGCCCCGACATATCGGTCTCGCCAGTCCGGGGGGCCACGGTGTTCTACTCCTGAGAATTGGCCCGGGGCCCCAGGGGTTGCTCGTTTAACGGGCACTGTCGGTAATAATGGCCCGGCTTACAGCACTTGTAGCAGATTGGAGGTCTGCTCCGCGGGTTGTTAGCGCTGCTCCGCTGCATCCAGGGAACATCTTCGGGACTGTCAGCAAGCTGTATCTGTGCTGGAGGCTGAGATCTGGTCAGAGGTTGTAGCGCAGCAAGGATCTTGGCAAGGTCTCCATCCAGGCGACGGACCTGGGCTGCCAGTTCTTCCACTGTGCTGCTCGAGGCTGCAGGTATTAAGGAGGTTGGTTTGGCTGGGGCTGCCACAACGGGAGCTGTCTCGACGGGCCACGGGACGGGTTCCAGAACTTCAGCAGCTGGGGGCTGTAGTGCTTTGATAGCCCGCTCCTTTAACACAGCAAAGTCCACATCAGGGTGTTCCAGGGCCCACAGCCGGAGTTGTTTACGATCCTCAGGGGATCTCATCCCCTGCGCAAATTGCTCCACTAACATCTTGTTGCTATCCGCCTCATTAATAGAGTTCACCCGCTTCAGCGTGCGGAGGGCGGTCTGCAGTCGTAGAGCATAGTCCCGAATGCTATCCCCAGCTCGTTGCCGGCACTGGTAAAACTGCATCCTCAGCTCAGCTTCAGTCCGGGTCTCGAAGGCAGTCTGTAGCTTCTCAAAGATGGTGGCTACAGAGAGCCGGTCCCCCTCGGCCCAGGTCTCCGCTTCCTGCTCCGCCGCACCGGTTAACTGGCCTAGCACTATCGCTGCACGTTGCTTATCAGTCAGGGGGTACAGCTCTAGCAACGGGTTAAGCTTTTTCCGAAAGGCCTGTAAGGCATCCGGTTTCCCGTCATACTGCGGTAGCCAGGCAGCTCCGGGCGCATAGGGCAAGGAAAACGGCATGACCTGAGCAAGCGCGGGGGCCGCGGCACCTCCCGCCGGTACGGCCGGGACCTGGGCAGGCCCATTCCCATCCGCGGGTGCCGCTGCGGCTGCGACCACCGCTCCTCCAGCGGCTCCGTCGGGCGCAGACATCTTGTTTCCGTCCCCCTTAGCTCTTTCCGGCCCCTCCTCTCCCGGGGCGGGGTTTGGGCCTTCGCGCCTCTACTGCTCGAGAAGACGCTCGAGCGGGAACTTTTCGCGCCAAAGATTGCGGCTTCTGAAATTTTCCTGCCGGATACCTCCGGCGGTAACAAGGCGCACCTCTACCAGACGGCAGAGCGGTAAGATCCTGTTCGTGACGCCAAGTTGTCGCGGGCGGGGAGGAGGGTGTCAGCATACCGCGCTCACTCCTTCTGCTCGGGTCCGGCAGCTGCTCAGTGGTGGCTCGAGCGGTGGGCCGGATCCCGGGGTTTCTCGAGCGGCACTCCTCGCCCGTGAGTGAAAAGGGGGGTTTTGGGATAATGTCCGTGACGCCACCCACGGTTGTGGTGATGTGTAGCACCACCGCTGCTCAATGCGGGGATCCCGGGGATGGTGATGGGGAGCAGCCAGGTGTTGTGTTGCCCCTCCGTGGGTAGGGGTTGGTGATCCCGGGGCCCGGTGATGGCTTGGGGGGTGCAGGGCTTGGTGGGCGCAGGGACGCGGGGACAGCGCTGTGCCTTGCGGCACTGTGGTACTCACTCAGCCTGAGACTTGGACACAGTTTGTACGGTAAACCAAACGGCTGGTAGGACGGTCCCACAGACGGCTGCTTTGCTTCCCCGGAAGGTGACGGTGATGTCCCTCTTCCTTGCACCTGTATGTACAGATGGTTGCGATGGGTCCCCACCGGTAACCCGCTCCCCAGCTTCAAGCTGTGCCGGAGGAGCACTACACTTTGCCCGCAGGCGCTGGCCCTCAGAGACTGGTGCCCTGGCGGTGGCGGTGCCTCTGTTGTACAGGTTGGACTGTTGCCTTCAATCGGGACTTGGTTGTTGGGGGAATCTACCTCACTTGCTTTCCTCCTTTACCACTTCTCTCTCTTTACTCTCACTCTCACTTTCACTTCTCTGTTTACTCTAGCCCTCAGCTAGACTGCACTCTTCCCCTGCCCGGGGCTATCTGCCTGGTTTTCCCGCCTCCAGAGTTGTGAGCTCCTTGGTGGGCGGAGCCAACCGCCTGGCCCACCCCCTGGTGTGCATCATCAGACTCCTGGAGGAAGGCAACAAGGATTTTTTCAGCTTAGGTGTGCCTACCTGGGATGTGGGGTGTGGTGGTGTGTGACCTGTGTCCCCTGGCTTGCCCAGGGCGACACACTTGCCTGCCTACAAATCAATGGTGCCTGCCGCGACACCCCCGAGCGTGTCCTGTGACCCTGTCTCCTATGACCCTGCTCCAACCGCCGCCCCGGTAAGCCATATCCATTTTATAAGACATATCTCTTTTTTTTCCCCAGTTTTTGTAATTATGGTAATGACATGGATAATATTATTTTACAGAATAGATGTACTAAGAAAATGTCTAATTATTGAATTATGAAAATGAGGCAATTGACAAAACTAGCATACAAATGAACGAGAAACGTGACTATGACTTTTTCTGACCCAGGAAAAAGGCAACAGAAATGAGATTCTAATGTCCTTGAAGACGTGAACCCGACAATGGCTGCCATATTTTCTCCATGGTGTTCTGGGTCACTTCAGCAAGCTCTGCTCTCACTTCCAGATATCAAGGGAACAGAGCTTTGGGCAATGCGAATATTGGAAATGTCAGCCGACATGACTTTTTGTCCTAGTCAAGAGGCCAAAGATCAGCACTTCAATAATGTTCTCAGGAAGAGCGGGAAGGGAAAGCAGAGCCCGTATTTATTTTGCTTTGACAGTCCAGGATATGCTCCATTGTTTTCTTTCACTTTCTTTCAAAGCTTTCTGCTAAACTCCAAAGGAAAGGTCAAGGCAGTGAGTGGTTTTAATTGACAACTTTTCATGAACTTGCTCTTTAAATGGTGATAAATTGCTTAATGGCAAAGGAGATAACATTTCACTTTTATTTTTCTATATGAAGCATTAGAAGAGTTTTTAGAAAGTATACAGTGGAGATGTATATAAATACTGGGGGCATCAGTTGTTGTGAGGATGTTTAGGGGCTTTGTGAATATAAGAAATTTAATGGAGATTTTTACTGAACATGATCTGTAGACTTTAGTATTTATCAGGTATGACATCAAATTAATCAATTTAACTGTACTCCTCCAAATTTCAACCCAGAGTAAGAAGACATATGCCTTTATCTTTAAAATTGCTAATGTATGTGTGGTGCCCCTGAGGCTTCAGGCGCCATAGGATACTGCACCTCATCCGAGGTGTGGTATTCATCCCGGGTTGGATGGAGGTCATTCACCGGTGCACACCACAATTCATACAACACACAGTTAGCTGCCCTCCCACCGGAACTGGGCTAGGGTAGGTGCTGGGGGTGGCCATCAGGAGGTATGGGACCTCCTGCTCACTAGGTTGGCAACCCGGGAGGCGGAGCACCATTGGGGGGAAGTGAGTGGCAACATCACACAGAAAGGGGTCGAGCCTGGACCTGCAGACAGGCAACAGCAGACAAGGGAGAGCGGACACGAAAGAACAAGGGACCCTTGGCTTGGAGCTGGAGCGGCTCGGGTTCTTAGGAAAAAGTGGGATCCTAGGGCTCACAGGGAGCGTGTCAAGCGCCTGTGACCCATTCCACTGACCAGGTGCAGGGGTGGAGGGATTACCAATAGAAAGGACACACAGAAGGAACACCGGCCTTGACCTCCGAACTATCCGGGATCGGCTGGAGCCCATAACAGCGGATTCCCTCACTCCAAAGGCGGTTGAAAAGAAGGAAGGAAACAAGGATTAAAGGATAGAATGAAAGGATGGAGTAAAGGGATAAAAAAGAATGATGATATGGACAAGGGATGAAAGGAAGTAGGAAGGAAAATAAGTTGGATGAAATGAAGTAAGGGATGAGGGAAGAAAGTATAAAAATGAGAAAGAAGGATGGAAGGAAAAAGGAAAGTAAGGAAAAAATCTGAAAGAAAGTATGGAAATGGGTGAGAATGGAAAAAGGAGAGGACATTTAAAGTAAAGAGATGAGGAATGAAAAGGGGTATTTGAAAGAAGCAGGAATTAAAGGAAGAAAAGAAAAAAAGGAGAGAGAGAAAGAAGAATAAGGAAGCAGAGAAGTAAAAAGAGGAAGGAAGGAAGGAAGGAAAGAAGAAAGGAAGGAAGGAAGAAATGAAGGAAGGAGAAAAGAGGGATGATGAGAAATTGGAATAAAGGAAAAGAGGCAGCAAGAATATGAGGATGTCTGATTTAGAAGAAGAGGTAACAGAAAAGGCAGGCACAAAGGAGAAGCAAGGCTAGAAGAAGCAAGGCAGGGTAGACAGTAGGAAGGATGCAATGTGTGAAAAAGAACTGGAAGAAGAGTGGAATTTAACAAGGAAATAGTAATAAAGGAGAAAGTAAGGCCGGAGTCAGACTTGCGACTGACTCATGTGTGACTCACGCAAGTCTTGCATCGTATCACCCGGCACGCCCGCACACTCTGCTGATGGGTATTTATATGCAGCTGAGACGCTCCTGTCCGGAGAGTGTGTGGCCGCGTTGGGAGGTGTGATGCGAGACTCGCTCGTATTACACATACCGGTAAGTCACTTGGAAGTGTGACTCTGACCTAAAAGGAAGCACGGTAAGAAGAAAGGAAGGTGAAGAGAAAAGAGGGAATGAGAATAGGAAATAAGGGGGAAGAAAATATGAAAGTAAGATTAATGGAAGGAAAAAAGAAAGGATATAGGAGAAGGAGGATTAGACCCTTCAACCCCGGGTGATTTTCTGGTTTTTTTTTGTTTTTTGTTTTTTTTTGTTTTTTTCGCTCCTTCTTCCGAGAGCCGTAACTTTTTTATTTTTCTGTCAATGTTGCCATATGAAGGCTTGTGTTTTGAAGGATGAGTTGTACTTTTAAATGAATCCATAAATTTCACCATACAGTGTACTGGAAAACGGCAAAAAATTTCCAAGTGTGGAAAAATTGCAAAAAAGTGCATGATTGTTTTTGGGGCATTTTATTCACCATGTTCACTATATGGTAAAACTGATGTATCAGTGAGTTGCCTCAGGTCCGTACGAGTTCATTGATACCAAACATGTATAGGTTTACTTTTATCTAAGGGGTTAAAAAATTCAGAAGCTTGTCCACAAATAGTGGCGCACTTTTTGCACCTTTTTTCCGTGACCCAGTGCTTTCTTACTTTTCTGGATATGGGGCTCAGTGACAGCTTATTTTGTGCTTCTCGAGCTGACGTTTTTGCGCACATGCTACATTTTGATCGCCTGTTATTGCATTTTGCATAAAATGTGCGATGACCAAAAAGCGTAATTTTGGTGTTTAGAATTTTTTAATCGCTACGCCGTTTACTGATTAGATTAATTGATTTTAAATTTTGATAGATCGGGCATTTCTCAATGCGCCAATACAAAATATGTGTATATTTTTTATTTTTTTAACTGTTTAATTTTCAATGGGGGGGAATGGGGGTGATTTGAACTTTAAGGGTTTTTTTTATGTTACTGGTCCCCCTAGGGGACTATAAGGATCAGCAGAAATGCTGCATTCCTGTTAGAGCCGCTGCTCTGTCGGTTGGAACAGGAACTACGTCATGATAGCAACAAGAGTTCATCATTGTTAGGTCCGGGTGATGGTGGATCCTCTGGGCTGTGCACCAGACTCCCCCAGTGAGGCAACCTGGAGCTAACCCCTATACAGGGACTGTCCGGTCACCCCACCAGAGGGCCTAGGTACACGGTAGCCGGAGTACTAGCGGGACCGGGATAGCGTCCCTCAGGGAACGGGTAGAACGGAGTCTTTAGAGCCACAGAGTTCTTGGAGACAATTAAGGGAGTCCGGTACGGGTGCTGGTTAGGAAGCTCAGACGGGATCCGGGTTAGCTGGATGTGACGGGGAGGCAGCCGGGTGAAGCCGGGGATCACAGACAGGCACAGGCAGACGTAACGGTGGTGGGATTCCCCGCTGACGGACACCGGAGGACCTCTTGGCAAACCCGGATTCAGGAGCCGGTTACGGAGGCAGGACAGACTCTACGAAAGAGACAGAGTTAGCACAGGCAAGACACATGGGGACCTGGACTCCTAGCTTGCAGAACTTGACGAACAGGCGAAGCCCTCCAGGCAGGGAGCTCCTAATATACCTGACCCTGACTGATGCAATATCCTGTTAGGGAGTGCAGGGCCTTTAAGAGGAAGTCAGTGACCGCGCGCGCGCCCTAATGCACATGCTTGACGCCCGGGTGCCGGAGGCCAGAGCAGGGAGCGGTGCCGAGGAGGACGTGTGGCTGGAGGCAGGAGACCCGGGGACAGGAGCGGTGAGTGAGAAACGACGTCGGGACCCGGGGAGCGTGACAATCATATGACCCGTCGTTACCATGGCAACCATCGGCTCTCCATGATCGCATCACAGGGCCTCCGATGGCAGTGCAGAAAGGCAATTTCCCCACCACAGCCATTTAAATTGCACTGTCAAAATGTGACAATACGATTTAAATGGGTGCGGAGGGGAAATTGCCTTTCTAAGGGGTTAACAGGCACGGGTGGATCATGGATCCACCTGCGCCTGTTAGCCGCACGTGTCTGCTGTTCAAATCAGCAGACATGTGCAGGGATTGCCGCCAGCTCACTACAGCAGCCCGACAGTGATTACCCCTTCATGATTTTGGATGTACTGGTACGTCCTTGGTCATAAAGGGGTTAATTGTGTTACTTTTTCACTATGTTTGTATTAATTTACAGAGGATTCCTATAACTTATCAGTATAACATCTTCCACATGAAGACATATGGTTTGAATTTCTGGACTTCACTGAAAAAGAATAAGGGGGAAGAAACTAATTCTGAGAACAATTGAAGTTGTAGCAGAGGCATTGGGGTAGTGATCAGAAGTACGTGTCATCACGGGGTTACTTGATTCCACGAGTTTATATGCCTCATAAACTAGTAACCTGTACCGAATAGACAAATCTGGGAATAAACTTTAATTGCTCTCCTTTTTATGTCTCCTATAAGGAAATGAGAATTTCTACGCAGCCGAAGTAAGACATGTTGTCAATATCTTGGGATTAAATATTAAAAGAAAAAAACATTTACCGGTATTTCTGATTCAAGGAACCACATTAAACTGATCTAGAAATATGGAGAAATAATGGAGTCATATTGAAAGTGGTTAACCAACAAATAGTGAAAAACAAGGGTAAAAGAAGTTCATATTAACCTTAGCAGAAAACCTCACAATTATATGTCAGTCTTCATTCAGATTACAAGGAAAGAGGAATATTCTGACATCATCATGTCAAAGGAAAAATATATTTACTGTATTTATCCTTTTTTCTGGCGCCATTTATATATATATATAAATATATATATATATATATATATAAATCAAGAACAACAAAGTATTGAAAACCGCACATAGAGCAAAAAAGGGGCAGAATCAAATTCAGGTCGAGAACATGACTAGTGATAGGCAGATGTGGACTCTAAGGGCGGCTTTGCACGTTGCAACATCGCACGTGCGATGTCGGTGGGGTCAAATCGAAAGTGACGCACATCCGACGTCACTTTCGACATCGTAGTGTGTAAATCCTAGATGATACGATTAACGAGCGCAAAAGCGTCGTTATCGTATCATCGGTGTAGGCTCCTCGTTCCTGCGGCAGCACACATCGCTGTGTGTGAAGCCGCAGGAGCGAGGAACATCACCTTACCTGCCGCCGGCGGCTATATGGAAGGAAGAAGGTGGGCGGGATGATTACATCCTGCTCATCTCCGCCCCTCCGCTTTGATTGGCCACCTGCCGTGTGACGTCGCTGTGACGTTGTACGACCCGCCCCCTTAGGACGGAGGCGGGATGCTGGCCACAGCGACGTCGCAAGGCAGGTGAGTCCATGTGAAGCTGGCGTAGCGATAATGTTCGCTACGCCAGGAATCACAAGATATCGCTGCTGTGACGGGGGCGGGGACTATCGCGTGCGACATCGCAGCACCGGCTTGCGATGTCGCAACGTGCAAAGCCCGCCTAAAAGTCTGGATCCATGCTGTTTCAAACATACCCAAGTTCCAGGCCTGGAGTTCTCAGCATCCTCCAGGTAATGATCCGGATCTGGCAACTAAGGAAATAAAAAAATAAAGGAAAAATAAGGAAAATAAGAATGAAGCAAGCGCATTATACTTACTGAGTCTCCGGCTCAATTGTAACTTGTTCCAGGCCGCTGATTCTACTTCTGGGGCCACTCATTATTGCTCATCCATATTCACTACTTTCCCCGCCCACTGTCAGTCAACTTGTCTGTGATTGGTTGCAGTCAGACTCAAACCCAGCCGGAGTTACAGCATCTGACTGCAACCAATCATGGACCTTGGAGTGAGGCCAACGCCTCTAGTTAAATTAATAAAAAATGCCAGCATTTTGTAGACCAAAATTGCTACTCTAGTCTTGGCTGGAGTAGTAGTTCTGGTTTGGGGCACAAAGGTGCCATAATTATATACTGTATACATCGGTATACCTTTTTTAATGTATGGAGGGATAGTATATTACTTTGTTTTATACAGAGACATCTAACAAAAAAAAAAACCTTGTTCTTTATGTATTTTTTTTTTTTTTTAAATGGCAACTTATAGGTCCTCTGATCTATCACATAAACACCAGCCAGAATCAAGCAGAATTTTATAGTTAAAACGTACCTGGAGTTTTAAAGGGAACCTGTCATCAGAAATTTCGCCCAAAAGCTAAAAGATTCCCCCTCTGCAGCTCCTGGGCTGCATTCTAGGAAGGTCCCTGTTATTATTGTGCCCCATGTGAGACCAAAATAAAGCCTTTATAAAGTTCTACCTTTTTGTATGCAGCTTCTGTAAATCCGTCACGGGGGCGGGCTCTCTGCCGTCCGTTATTCTGCCCCCTGGTCCTGTATGCCGCCCCCATCGCTCCTTTCCATATCTGATGCACCGCCCACTGCTCCAGCCATCCCCGCGCATGCCCAGTGCCAGTCTCACAGGACTGAGCAGTTTGACCGCTGGTGACGTGTGCGCAGGCAAGTGATTATGGACGGGACTGTGACTGTTATCAGCAAGTACCCGGCCATAATCTCTTGAGCGCGCAAACCTCTCCAGCATTCACACTGAGCTCAGTGTAGATGCTAGACTGTATGGGCTGCTTCCAGGGATGACATCCCTTTGTCATGTGATAGTATTTCGAACACGCCCCTATCACATGACAAAGGGACGTCATCCCTGGAAGCAGCCCATACAGTCTAGCATCTACACTGAGCTCAGTGTGAATGCTGGAGAGGTTTGCGCGCTCAAGAGATTATGGGCGGGTACTTGCTGATAACAGTCACAGTCCCGTCCATAATCACTTGCCTGCGCACACGTCACCAGCGGTCACACTGCTCAGTCCTGTGAGACTGGCACTGGGCATGCGCGGGGATGGCTGGAGCAGTGGGCGGTGCATCAGATATGGAAAGGAGCGATGGGGGCGGCATACAGGACCAGGGGGCAGAATAACGGACGGCAGAGAGCCCGCCCCCGTGACGGATTTACAGAAGCTGCATACAAAAAGGTAGAACTTTATAAAGGCTTTATTTTGGTCTCACATGGGGCACAATAATAACAGGGACCTTCCTAGAATGCAGCCCAGGAGCTGCAGAGGGGGAATCTTTTAGCTTTTGGGCGAAATTTCTGATGACAGGTTCCCTTTAAGTGACTTTTCAGAATAAGCAATTGTGTATGTATATGAAAACTTAAAAACATCCTTCAGTTTTAATTAATTTTTCCCTCTACAGATTTCTAATTTTCAGTTGTCTCTGAGCTAATGGGTGGAGACTAGTGGTTATGATGTCTCGCATTTACCACACATACAAATATGAAGGATTCCTGCTCTCCTGTCTCTGCCTCCAGCAGCATGGAGGTCATTTTTCTGCAATATGGCGCATGGGTATTTAAATGGCAGATTACATTTATTAATGACAAGGTGTGCTTGCTGATTATTAGAGTTGGGTGAATTTAATCTTGTGGAATAGAATTTTACTCAAATTTTACAAAAATCTGAATTCTCCAGAATATTCTGCAGGATTTTTTGTAATTCACTCCATGCAGGTTCAACAAAACAGCAGCCGTCTGGCTGTCATTTTGCTGAACAATAAGGAGTCGGCAAAAGGTTAAAAATGACCCCCAAACACTAATACTTCTCCACTCACCTCCCTGGCCAACTCTGCTACTCGCTATCCCCCATTTCATCATTTTGCAGCTGCAAGCTCTATCTTCTCGCTATGCTGGGATGTCCGACTGTGACTGCGATAAATTTAGCGTGAATGGCCTAGAGTTCTCAATGTACGGTTAGGCACATGTCGCGATGTCACAATATCAGCACGACCTTACAACGCTCATGTGCAAAGATGTCTAGGGCCTACTTGCATGTTCTAGGCTGGGATTTCTAGTTGCGACTCATTCTGGGAAGTCTCTGAGCATGCACATTGTAAGGTCGCAATGAAGTGTGTAGGTAATTAGATCTGGTAGGCAATGGTAGGGATGCAGTAAAGAGGCACACATTTTCAGTCCAAAAATTCAGTGTTTTATTCACACTGATAACAAACAGAAAAAAAACACAGTCTTATTTCAGACAGGTATGCAAAGGAAAAGTTCAGCTTGTCAAGCAGCATAGCAAAGGGTCCGGACATGCCAGTCCATTCAGATATGTTTTTACCACAAAACCTTCTGCAGCTCTCCAGCTCAACCACTCACAACCCAGTGAGAATTTCTGGCTGCCTATTTATGTTATTCTAATCCTGCAGCTGCACAACTCAGATGTTGTCCCCAAAACCCCGGACTAGCAAAGAAGATCTATGCCAGGATTGATTCCCTTCTCTGCTGCTCACCAGTGAATAGAGATGAGCCACCCCCTAGAGTTCAAGTTCAGTTCGTCGAACGGAGGCTCCGTTCGGCGAATGTTCGGCGAACGTTCGACGAACCCCTTCGAACCCCTTCGAACCCCATTGAAAACAATGGCAGGCAAACAGAAACACATAAAAACACATTATACATGTACACATACAGTTAATAAACATTGCCATAACACTTACAGGTCCCTGCGACACGTCCTGCACTCTGTCTCCCGCCGCTTTTCCTTCCGATAATTGCTGCATCCTTCTGGTAACCAGCACTGATGATAGGACCTTCCGTGATGTCAAAATAGCATGTGACCAGTGAAGTGTGTATTATCTCATTGGCTACAGACTGGTCACATGGCTAGACGTCATTGTAGGTCCTGTCAGTGCATCTCTGCAGTACATGGTGCTCGTTTGTGCATCTCCGTGTACTGGCGAGATGCTCTGACACATGGTCGGCTTCCCCGTTCCTGCATGTGGGCGCTCTTTACAGAGTCAACCCACATGCAAGGACTGGCTGCCACAGCCAGTGAATTGCGGCATCGGGAATCACGTGATCGGAGCACCGTTGCTATAGTAATCACCTGTCAGATTGCTTTAGCAAATGTGGCAGCGGTGACGTCACTGCTTACAGCCCGCAGCCTCTGCTCTCTCTCACTGAGTGATTACACTGCACAGGGAGCAGCAGTATTTTTTCTCTGTGTGGTGTCTTTTTTTTTAACCCTTTATTGGAGATTCTTAATGGCTGGGTCAAACTTGCTTGACATTAAGAATCTCTGGCTTAATACTAGCTAGTAAAACAAAGCTAGTATTAACCCATTATTACCCAGCAAGCCACCAGGCTTCAGGGCTGCTGGAAGAGTTGGATACAGCGCCAGATGATGGTGCTTCTATGAAAGCGCCATTTTCTGCGGTGGCTGCGGACTACAATTCACAGCAGAGGGGCCCAGAAAGCTCGGGCCGACCTGTGCTGCAGATTCCAATCCCCAGCTGCCTAGTTGTACCTGGCTGGACACAAAAATCGGGCGAAGCCCATGTCGATTTCTTTTTAATTATTTCATGAAATTCATGAAATAATTAAAAAAAGTGCTTTACTATTTTTTTAGTTCCCAGCTGGGTACAAATAGGCAGCTGGGGGTTGGGGGCAGCCGTACCTGCCTGCTGTACCTGGCTAGCATACAAAAATATGGCGAAGCCCACGTCATTTTTTTGGGGGGCAAAAAACTCCTGCATACAGTCGTGGATGGAGTATGCTGAGCCTTGTAGTTCTGCAGCTGCTGTCTGCTCTCCTCCATACAGACAGACAGCAGACAGCAGCTGCAGAACTACAAGGCTCAGCATACGCCATGCAGGACTGTATGCAGGAGTTTTTTGTCCCCCCAAAAATTACGTGGGCTTCGCCATGTATTTGTATGCTAGCCAGGTACAGCAGGCAGCTACAGGCTGCCCTCAACCCCCAGCTGCCTATTTGTACCCGGATGGGAACCAAAAATATAGGGAAGCCCTTTTTTTTTAATTATTTCATGAATTTCATGAAATCATTAAAAAAAAAATAAATTACGTGGGCTTAGCCCAATTTTTGTGTCCAGCCAGGTACAACTAGGCAGCTGGGGATTGGAACTGCAGCCGCCTCAGAAAATGGCGCTTTCATAGAAGCGCCATCTTCTGGCAGTGTATCCAACTCTTCCAGCTGCCCTGGTGACGGGTGGCTTGCTGGGTAATAATGGGGTTAGGGCTAGCTGTATATTATCAACTGGCCCTAAGCCCGAAAGTCATAGTGTCACACCAATATTAGACATGGCCACCATGAATTTCTAGTACAGATAAAAAAAACCACAACACACAGAAAAATATTTTTATTAGAAATAAAAAACAACACAATTACTGACTCCATCTTTATTGAAATAAAGAACCCCCCTCCACAGTAATCCTGAGTCAAGGGTCCTGTGCCGTCCAATCCGGATCCAATATCATCTGATCGGTTTGCTGGAAGGCACAGCGATCAGATGATGTGTCAGGTTCAAGGGCCTGAAATACATGACACAGCAGCTGATTATATAAACGGCTTTTATACAATCAGCTGATGCATCAGGGAAAAAAACAAAACAAACTACACACTTCTGTGCAGACTCCTGTCCGACAGCAGCAGCTGATAGTTTAGCCGACCGGGCGGTAGAAAGACGGCTTCACCGCTCGACTTTTAGTGTCAGCTGATTCTGTCAGGTGACCGCATCAGCTGATCATCTGAGAGAGAGAAAAGAGAGAAAAGAGAGAGAAAAGAGAGAGAAAAGAGAAGAGACAGAGGGAGAGACAAAAGAGAGAGAAATGAGAAGAGAGAGGGAGAGAGAGAAGAGAGAGAGAAGAGAGGAGAGAGAGAAGAGGAGAGAAGAGAGAGAGGAGAGAGAGAGGAGAGAGAGAGGAGAGAGAGGGAGAAAGAGAGAGAAAGAGAGAGAAATAGAGAGTAAGAGAGAGAGAGAACAAGAGAGAAAGAGAACAAGAGAGAGAGAACAGGAGAGAGAGAAAGAGAGAGAAGAGAGAGAGAAGAGAGAGAGAAGAGAGCAATGCAGCCTCATTCCGTGAACTGCTCCGATTTTAGAGGTGTGGCTCACAGCTGATGTCAGGCTCCTCCCCTCAGTGCATAATTAAATTAAATTAAATTATAATTATAAATAAATAATAATTATAATTTAAAATTAAAAATAAATTAAATTCTTTACAAGGGCGGCCGGGACTTTAACTCATGAACGAATGCTCCCTAGGCAGTAGCTCTAACCATTGATTCACTGCCTCTAATGAGAAACATAGGAAGATTTGGTTATCTCTGCATTGCATAGTGAAGTCTCTGCTGACAGCGCGGCTCACTTCAGGTGCTGCGTTGAGAGGACACACAGCGCTCGTGTTCTACGAGGCTCCCTGTCATCTTCATGAAGCAGAGCTGAAAGCATCGTGTGGATTACTTCAGACCTGGATTGTTATTTGGGGATTAATAAAGAAGTAAATGAGGTGTTTTTTTGTCTTTTATTCCAAATAAAGGATTTTTCGTTGTGTGTGTTTCTCTACTTTCACTTACAGGTTAATCATGGAAGGTGTCTGGGGAGACGCTTGTCATGATTAACCCCGTTATTACCTCGATTGCCACTGCACCAGGGCAATTCAGGATGAGCTGGGTAGCGTCCCGGGACTGCCGCATCCAATGGATGCGGCAATTCCAGGCGGCTGCCTGCTGATATTGTTAGGGTGGTGGGCTCCCCATAACGTGGCGCTCTCTATCCTGACAATACCAGCCTCCAGCCATGTGGCTTTATCCTGGCTGGTATCAAAATTGGGGGAACCGCATTTTTCTTTTAATTATTTATTTATTTTACTGCACGATATAGACATATCCTCCAGCGGCTGTGATTGGTTGCAGTGAGACAGCTGTCACTCATTGTGGGGGCGTGTCTGACTGCAACCAATTATGGGCGCCGGTGGGTGGGGAAGGCACAGAATACCTGATTGAATAATGAAGCAGCAGCCATTTTCAAAAGAGGCAAAGCCGCCGGAGATTTGTGACAGCCGTGCAGCGAGGCGCCCGTGATCGGTGAGTAGGAAAGAGAGAGGGATTGTGCTGGGTACACAGGACGCATGCAGATACACAACGTGCGCACATACTTACTGTGAAAAGCCACGCTTTTGGTGATCGAACCGTTCTCGAACGTAATTCGAACTGCCGAACTTTCGTTTGAGTTCGTCGAATGACTCGAACACCGCCCAAAATCACTCGAACTTGAAATTGGCGAACCGTTCAACTCGAACATCGCTCTACTTTACCAGTGAATAAGGCACTTGCTAATAGGAATATATCTCCCATTTACCACTATACCCTTTACTGCATCACATGTGATAATGTCACAGTGATCTTATGATGTGCACTCTAGGCTAAAACGTCTGGCTGCGACCAGGCCTAGGATGACTCTACTCATGTGGCCTAGCATGAAGATGCAGTATGAGGATTTGGTAAGAAGATGAACTGAGGAGTGTGTGGGGCAAAGGAAGGAGCAGGGGTGAGTAATGAGGTAAATATTTGTTTTTTTTCTGTATCTTACGTTTATGATGCCATCGGCTCTCTAGATGCTTGAGCATAATAAGGAACATTCAATTTGTAGAGAATAAATTAGCTACAAGTAGAATTTCCTGATAAAATCGAAGGAATTTGGTAAATTCAAACCATGACAGATCCGCTCATTAACACTGGTTATACTGTACATTAAAGGGGTATTCCACTCATTGCCACGAGCAACTAACTAACTGTAACTATATGCATGGCTATAACCATGGATACCTAAGGTCCTGCAATGGCCTGAACATGAGATAAGCAACATGGTGAATCAGAAGAACTATACTACATTTCTAATTGGAGGTATTTGTTAATATTATTAATATTACACCAACTACATTTTAGAATAGCAGCTTGGAAATGAGAATAACTCATTAAATGTAGTACATTTATTTTGTGACGTGAACCAGTCCCCCCTGCAGCAGAGCAACCCCACAACATGTTGTTGCCATCCAAGTGTTTTACAGCTGGGATGGTGTTCTTAGGCTTCATAGCTTCTCTCTTTTTCCTCCAAAAGTTTAACAATGGTCATAAAGGCCAAAGAGTTCAATTTTAGTTTTGTTAGACCACAGGACATGTCTCCAAAAATTAAGGTCTTTGTTCCTGTGTGCATTTGCAGACATTAATCTCGACTTTGTATGTTTTTTACTTTTTCTTTTCGACTAATGGCTTCTTCCTGGCAGAGGGGCCTTTCAGCCCATGTTGATACAGTACTCGTTTCACTCTGGATAATGACACAATCTTACCAGCTTCCGTCAGCATCTTCACTAGGTCTTTTGCTTTTGTTCTTGGGTTGATATGCACATGTCTGACCAAAGCACCTTCATCTCTGGTACACAGAACCCATCTCCTTCATGAGCAGTATGATGGCTGGACATTCTTATCTTGCTTGTACTTGCATAGAATTGTTTGTACAGATGAACGAACAACCTTTAGGTATTTGGAAATTGCACCAAAGGATGAACCAAACTTGTGCAAGTCCACAATTCTCTTCCTGAGATTTTGGCTGATTTCTTTTGACTTTCCCATGATGCTACACAAATAAGCAGTGTGTTTCAGGTGTGGATTAAAATACATCCACAGGTGAGTCTCTAATTAATTCAGATGTTACCGAAAAACCTATCATAAGCTTCCAAAGACATGACATCATCATATGGGCTGTCCCATACTGTTTAAAGACATAGCACTCTTAGTGTATGTAAACTTTTGACTTTGCAGAAAGTAATAAAAATGCCTTAAATATTCTCTCTCTCTCATTATTCTGGCATTTGGCAAATTTAAATCATTTTGGTTCTTAATTGACTTAAAAGTTTATTCTGATATCATGTCAGATAGTGAGAAAATCATACAGATGTGTCTTTTTAGACAGTGCATGTAAACTTCTAGTTTCAACTGTATATGACAATATTATGAATTGATTTTCATTTGCTTCATTTGACTGTAAAATGCTTCCAATATGCAGGATTATATTAAATTAGCAGAATAATGTCGATGTCTATTACTAGGTTATGGTACGATTTACATACTAATGCTTTACAAGATGGAACTTGAATTATTTAGTACATGTTGCAGTATATACTTTTCAGAGGCTTAAGGCATAACCCTTTTCACATGTTAAGCCAGTCTCTGAGACTTTAAACAGACGATTCCTTTTTCTTAAGTCAAACCTTAGTGCTAATCATGATTTGGTCCCTGTGAATCTACTATTTCACACCTGTTAAAACATTGCAGCTGTACAGGCTTTGCAGTGGACTATTTGGTAGGTTCCAGCGGCTCAATAGGTTAAGTCATTGAACATGTTCTCTGGCGTCAGCCACGTCTGGCACTGTAAGTCCATTGTCTTATTTTATGTTTTGATCCTCAATACGATGGCTAGTTTTTCTAACACGCACTCAGTTGTACTGATCATAAGAGGAAACAGTACAAGATTGTCCTCTGCATATCAATGGGAAAACCAGCAGAGTCCAGTATTGTCTGAAGTGTTATATTATATTCCTTAAACTGAAAATCAGCATTTTTGGTACTCAGGTTCCTAAGTGTGAGGCTGTGTGCACATGGCGTCTTTTAGAAACCCATCAAGCTTTCCCAGGTGAAGCTACTTCAGGAAACCTCTAGCGGAGGTTTTCCTTAGGCAGCTTTGCCGGCCTTTTTGGTGTCACTGTTGCCGCCAGCGTCGCTCACTCTATACTGTTAAATATAAAGAGAGAGCATTTTCCCAACGGAAGCTGTACAAAAAATGAGCATGTTTGAACTCTGAACCTCTTGAAAAAAGTGATTTGAAAAAAAACATGTACACAGCAATGTTGTTTTGACATTGCTGTGCATTGTGTTCATTATATAGGATGCTTTTTCAGGTTGACTCTGGTGTAAGGTCCAGGGTTTCCATGGAACTTGTGTCTTCTTGCCCCCGTCCAAGATGGAGTCTCTTGCCTCATCTTGCCTTTGAACTTCCTGTCTGACCTGCTTAGTCCCGATCCAAGACTTATTCCTTGCCTGAGTATTTTTTGCTGCTGGCTCCTGAGTCACTCCTGGCTTGTTTCTCGACTTCCTGCTGCCGCTTGTTAGTTCTGTGCTCTGCCTCATTAATGCTCAGCTGCCTGCAGTTTATGGTCCATTATTCTGATCCTGGCTGTGGTTCCCTCCCTTCAAGATTTGTAGGAGAAGAGCTAATACTGCTGGACTTCCTTGATCTGTAAGAACATAGTTCCTCTGTTCAGTGATCAGTGTACTTAATCCAGGACTCAATCTGTATGGGCTGTGTGCTGGACTTGTGCGGTGCTTTGTCAGCCCTAGGAAGTACACTGCTGACTATTTGTTTGCTGTGCGCACTCCTGCATATTGTTTCTGGACATTCTCATATTTGTGCTGGTCGCACTCACATTGTTTCTGGACAGTCTTGTATTTGTGCTAGTCACACTTTTGCTTATTATTCCTGGAAATTCACCCATTAGTACAGTTTGCACTTGCATATAATTTGTAGTTGCCTATTGTTATTTACACTGTGTGTTTATTATTTGTTAATACAGAATATTTACCCAACCCTTTTCTCATTGTCATTATATTCCATTCTATTAGATTCCAGAGTATCTACATAAGTGTTACATCCAGGTTGAATTTATTTAAAAAAGGCGTCAAGGACGAATACCCTTATAAGAGTTTGTTTTTATAATGACATCATTTTTGTATTATTTGTTGACTTTTCTTGCAAATTTTTTTTCTCATCATTGTTATTTGTTTCTTTTCTTAGTAGGGTCAGTAAGTGAAAAGTAGTATCGTACATCTTAATTCCAAAAATTTTTAACCCCTTCATTGGCTCCAGTATGGTGTGCATTTTTTTTATTGCCCACAGTATCATGAACCAAATTGCAAATGTTACTCTGCAGGCTGTAAATTGCAAATCTACTTACACATGTGAGGGTGTAAGGTTCTGTTCACATTTCTCATGCAAACACAGTATATACATTGGAAAACTTTCAGCATAAATGGAGATGTACAACAAAGGGGAGAAAATCCAGCTCACCTGCCATCAAAGTCCATGCTTTCCTCCAGAGTGCACGAGTCCTGCCGGTCAGTCCATACCGGTATGTGTGGCAAAGAGTGAATAGAAAAAAGTGGGCTCAGCACTGATATAAAAATATATAAAAAAACTTTTTATTGGAATCCGGTTAAAACATAGTCTGGGAACACGTTGTACACAATGAAGAGCAGAAAAAACTTTACGCGTTTCGGACAGGCTAACAATTTAAAACCAAAAAGTGTCCTTAGTCATAATGGGCTCAGTGCTGACCCACTTTTTTCTATTCACTCTTTGCCATAAATGGAGATGTACCTGTATGTAGCGCTTCTGAAGCCATCGGGGAGCTACAAGGTACTGCATCCCCACCAGGATGCAGGGCCTACCCCTTAGGGACCCAGACGACCAGTGCAGGTAACAACCAAACATTCCAGATAATCCCTGTTTTTCCCCAACATCCCCCATAGATTGGTACCAGGCTACGGGTTGGACCAATGGATGGCCGCTTGGAGTGGAGCCAATCCAGTCCACTAGACGACCAGGTGGGAGGGTCACACAGTAGACAGTCAGACAGTGGAGAGTGAGGGGTTGAGCGGTGACAGTGAAAGTGAGCAGATGGACTGACAGGAATGAACAGTGACCTTAGGGCCCAGGTGGTTAGTTGCCGGTGGAGTATGGTGGAGTGTTCCCGGAAGTACGCACCAACAGAGTACAGAATCCTAGGTCAGGCAAAAGCTCCAGGCAGACCTGATAAAATCTGCACAGTGAGGGGACCATCAAGGACCACACTGACCTTGAAATTCGGGACTCAGTAGCAAAGGGAGAACCGGGGACAGGTCCAGAGACTCCAACCCCACAGGGTTCACACTACAGTCATACAGACTGCTGAAGAAGACAACCAGGAGGGGACCACCCAGCCGCTCTACACCACAGGGACCCATCAAACAAAGACAGATGCAGGGGAAAGAAGCCACCAGGTCACTAAACTGGCACTAGGACTACGGGGACCTGCGGTTAAGACCAGCCAGCCTCCGGTGACCAGTTACCAGCTTGCAGTGAGTAAAAGAACCAGTTACACTGAAACTACCGTTGTGGCCTACCTTCTTCCAACACCCATCTGCATCACCTATCCTCTGGGGCCTGGCCCTGCTTGAGGAGGGCCTAACATCTAGGCTTCCACCAACACCAGCCCCAGTAGTGAAAACTATGCAGCGGCGGATCAATCCACATAGCTGCAAAACTGCAAGTGGCGACACATGTGAACATTATTCAGATCCCTTGTAAATATTCCCCTTTTTAAAAGCACCCAGGGCATGGAACCGGGCAACGGTCACCAAAGTGACATTCCCCAGTTATACACCGCCCAGGACCGAGTACCCTATAACTCTGGGCGACACATACCCGTAGCCCGTCATTCACTGAAATGTGTCCTTTTGGTTTTTGTTGGGGTTGTATGCATCGGTATGTATAAATATTTTTTTAATTCTATGTAACTGTGGCTGACTGCAATTTCCCATGCAGTAAGTCACCTAAAAAACATATACTGCCTGGGAAATTTTATTTGACCTTTGTGGTCAATGGTAGATGTATGCCCCTTCACATAAATATCTACAACATCTCTCAAAACACAAAATATTTTAAGCATGGTTTCTCCTAAAAACCATTTGGCACTTCTCAAAAAACACAGGCTTTTATACTGGGTCATATGGCAAGGCACGTAGAAGGGTCTATATCGACTTTTAGGACTGCAGGGCTCATTAAAAAAAAATCTATTTTTTTCTAAAGTACCATCTTGCCATGTACATTTGTGTGACGTCTGCCTGGGACCATAGACTCAGGATGGCTGTCACGGACACGTAGCCGCCCACGCAGCAGGATCCCGAGACCCCGAAACCCTTTAACCCCTGTACAGGTATCTGGAATTACAACAAGGTCAAGGAGACCTTTGCCTATGGATGGCTGCAATCCAGAGAAGAGTAGTAGTCAAGCAGGGTCAAAACCAAGAGGTGCAAAAAAAGGGACCAAATCTGCAAGCAAAAGGGTGGTATGATTGTGATGCCCTGGACTAGCCAGGTTGTCACAGGTAGTCCCTTACACAAACACCCCCTGCCTTAATAAAGTGACAGCAGCCAACCTACAAAACCCTTGTCACCTCCCTCCGGGTTTGACGTTCACACCAGGGGGGCGGAGCCAGGCGGTTGGCTCCGCCCACCGAGGAGTTCACAAGCCCGGAGGCGGGAAAAACAGTAGTCTAGTCTAGTCTAGTCTTGACTGTGGAGTGGAGTGGAGTGAAGTTCAAGGGCAGACCTGTGTCCAGGTCTGCCATAGTCTACACCAGGTGTCTGGGTTGGAGCCCAGTCACCTCTGGCAAGGAGGCAGATGGTGGTGGCTGCCTGCAGGAGCTGGGATTACAGCCGGTGGAACCGTAAGGACCGGGGACGGGTGGTGGCCCGCCGGTACCGAACCCGGGAACCCATTGGAAGCCAGAGCACCCAGTACAAGGCCCAGAAACAACTGGGCTGAGTCAAATCAACTGAATGAGGACTGGACTTTAGGCCCTTTCCCACCTAAAACCGACTGAAGACAACAGCCCAACGACAAGGGTAGAAAGCCACCGCCCAGGCATAGAGACTCGACAGGCCAAAAAGCTCTCCCGCCACACACCAGGCTGCGGAGTGGACTACAGTTGCTCAGGCATAGGAGTCATCATCATTTCTACAAAAGTGAGGTGCAGGAGAAAGGCGGAAACCACCAACCTGAAAAGGGGAAAAACGCAGTCGGCTGCGGGCACCGTCCACCATCTTGTTTAGTTTACCAGAGACTCCAGCGTGTTTGTAATAGTGAGTACAACAGTGCCTTTGGGCCGTGCACTGCTCCGCACCCCGCCGCACCGTACCGACACGCCAGCACGCATCCAATCACCCGCCTCAGCACCTCCCTCGGGCCCCCGGGACCATCATCCCCCCCCTACCCACGGAGGGGTCAACACCAAGCTGTGCAACACCGTCCCCGGGAGGCTAGGCAACAGCAGCGGTGGTGTGCATCCATTCACCACAACCCGTGGGTGGCGTCACAAACTCAAATCCCCTACAGACAACCTCGGCTCCGGCCGTGGACCTTCAACCCCCACCGAAGTCCCTATGTGTAGCGCCAAGCCCATTTCAGAGAGACGTGACCCCCGGGTCCGTGAGGAGCTCGAGTCACCCACCGACGAGCACGGATCCGAGGGGCTCGGCAGCCGGCCAAGCCCTGGGGCGGTACATGATCATATTGGAGATGGCAGCAAAGTACAAAAACGGAAGGCAGGAGTGTCATCAGTAAACGGGCAGATGTCAAAAACACAGGGATCAAAAGTTTAAGGACAGGATGTGAACCAGGGGCACAACAGTAACACTACAAGACTATATCTGGTGGCGTCCAGCAGACAGGAGAAGGTATAAGATGGGTGTGGTGCCTTTCCATTGGCCATGGCTGAAAGGTGGTAACTTCAGCTGGAAGGCACATACCACTACAGTCAGCCAATGGTACAATTTTTTAAGTGTGTGGTTACATGTTTTTAATTGTTGGTTTTCTTACTTTTTCTTTTATGCTAGCTTTGGGCCTTATGTTGAGCTTCTGAATTTGAACTCTGGACTACTCCATGTTTTGGACGTAAATTTCGATACTCTACATGTCTGTGATGAATAAATTAATGTTTTGCCATTGTCAAACAATTGTTCATTCCCCCCCCCCCTCTCCTCTTTTCTCCCCCCCTCCCTCCCTCTCCTTCCTCTTTTCCTTTTCCTTGTGACCATATATTATGTGTATGTATATGTATAGGATGGTAATATGATATGAACGTACTATATCTATATCTTGGAGTGGTCCGATTCGCCTATATATATTTCATATTTACCTTCCCCCCCTCCCCTCTCCCTCTAATTATCCACACATGGGTAGGCATGGTTACTTGCGCACTGTTTATTATGTGTGTGACTATCTACATATGTTGTATAATGTCCATACATACATTGGCAATCCTTCTTATAATGAATTATATGTAACATGTAAAAAGGTATATGCCGCCTGGTTGTATATTGGACTTGTATACATGGTTGTAATTTGTTATGACTTGTATTGGCCGCCGCATTTATGCTGTTTATAAGTGATATAAAGTTCATTGGTTATCTTATATATATTACTGCATCCCATTAATGCACAGATATACTTCATTGAGTGGGGAGTTGATCCTGTGAGTATGATGTCTCTGGGGCTGTTGGAATGCGATTTCACCGCTAGTCCAAATATCAGAACAATTACTCACAGACTCACCCTCTTATCCCTGTAGTTTTAGGTGTGCCGGTATGCATGCGTGGTGCGGCAGTCCGCCGCCTGGTTGTCAGCCGCGTCTGTTCCGATCAGGTGATAGCGGGTGTTTACACCCGCGGCCGCGTGGTTGGTGACGCGGCTGGCGTCCGGGGGTGGAGCTACACGTCTCATGATTGTATGAGTCATGGAGGCACGCCTGACGATTGGTCCAATACTTGCTTATATACCTCACATCCTGGCCCATCTAACCACGCCCCCTGACGAAGGCAACCTTTTGTTGCTGAAACGGCCGTCGGGTGGGTCGCGGCTCCCTCTCCCAATCTGACATCCAGCACCTGAGTTGTGGGCATTATTAGGTAAATATATGGACCTTTGTGTTCCTTGCTTTAAATCTTTGCTCATGTTAAATTTCACATGCATATAGGGATCGCCACTGGTGTTTTAGTGACATCTAGTGGACCCCTTTGCTATAATCCGGTGAAGGTGTCTATTGTATTGCATATATAGCACGAATATAGGAGGGCTCCGTGACCTTTCTTTGGGGCTTTTAAGTCCTGCACTGTCCTTGTTCCACTATTGCATGTGCACTTTATGACAATAAATATATTCTTATTATACATCTGGGCGTTTGATCGTGTTTCCTTCTTCTTTTGTACAGCAGGTCCCAAGGAAGCCCAGCTTAGTGGATGGGTGGAGCCTGCGCCCATTAGAGCTACTGGTACTGACTTCTCCCCTATCACCAGCACTGCCCACGGCGGGAACACGGCAGAAGTCGCAGAAGCAGACTCTGGTGGAGATGAGACAATATGTAAAAATAACATTTCTATCTCTTCTTATTATATGTTATTTGTAGAAAAAAGAATTGCACAATTTTTATTTGTCATTTACCAATCAAAAACATGACTGTTGTTATTGCCGTGCATCTGAAGTTTATTTTAAAATCTATAATTTGTTTGCCACATTATTTTTCATTAACTTTGTAAAAAAAAGTCTGAGTTTTCATTTTCTTAAAACCAGAGGTGTACTGACATACAGTTAGGTCCAGAAATATTTGGACAGTGACACAAGTTTTGTTATTTTAGCTGTTTACAAAAACATGTTAAGAAATACAATTATATATATATATGGGCTGAAAGTGCACACTCCCAGCTGCAATATGAGAGTTTTCACATCCAAATCGGAGAAAGGGTTTAGGAATCATAGCTCTGTAATGCATAGCCTCCTCTTTTTCAAGGGACCAAAAGTAATTGGACAAGGGACTCTAAGGGCTGCAATTAACTCTGAAGGCGTCTCCCTCGTTAACCTGTAATCAATGAAGTAGTTAAAAGGTCTGGGGTTGATTACAGGTGTGTGGTTTTGCATTTGGAAGCTGTTGCTGTGACCAGACAACATGCGGTCTAAGGAACTCTCAATTGAGGTGAAGCAGAACATCCTGAGGCTGAAAAAAAAGAAAAAATCCATCATAGAAATAGCAGACATGCTTGGAGTAGCAAACTCAACAGTCGGGTACATTCTGAGAAAAAAGGAATTGACTGGTGAGCTTGGGAACTCAAAAAGGCCTGGGCGTCCACGGATGACAACAGTGGTGGATGATCGCCGCATACTTTCTTTGGTGAAGAAGAACCCGTTCACAACATCAACTGAAGTCCAGAACACTCTCAGTGAAGTAGGTGTATCTGTCTCTAAGTCAACAGTAAAGAGAAGACTCCATGAAAGTAAATACAAAGGGTTCACATCTAGATGCAAACCATTCATCAATTCCAAAAATAGACAGGCCAGAGTTAAATTTGCTGAAAAACACCTCATGAAGCCAGCTCAGTTCTGGAAAAGTATTCTATAGACAGATGAGACAAAGATCAACCTGTACCAGAATGATGGGAAGAAAAAAGTTTGGAGAAGAAAGGGAACAGCACATGATCCAAGGCACACCACATCCTCTGTAAAACATGGTGGAGGCAACGTGATGGCATGGGCATGCATGGCTTTCAATGGCACTGGGTCACTTGTGTTTATTGATGACATAACAGCAGACAAGAGTAGCCGGATGAATTCTGAAGTGTACCGAGATATACTTTCAGCCCAGATTCATCCAAATGCCGCAAAGTTGATCGGACGGCGCTTCATAGTACAGATGGACAATGACCCCAAGCATACAGCCAAAGCTACCCAGGAGTTCATGAGTGCAAAAAAGTGGAACATTCTGCAATGGCCAAGTCAATCACCAGATCTTAACCCAATTGAGCATGCATTTCACTTGCTCAAATCCAGACTTAAGACGGAAAGACCCACAAACAAGCAAGACCTGAAGGCTGCGGCTGTAAAGGCCTGGCAAAGCATTAAGAAGGAGGAAACCCAGCGTTTGGTGATGTCCATGGGTTCCAGACTTAAGGCAGTGATTGCCTCCAAAGGATTCGCAACAAAATATTGAAAATAAAAATATTTTGTTTGGGTTTGGTTTATTTGTCCAATTACTTTTGACCTCCTAAAATGTGGAGTGTTTGTAAAGAAATGTGTACAACTCCTACAATTTCTATCAGATATTTTTGTTCAAACCTTCAAATTAAACGTTACAATCTGCACTTGAATTCTGTTGTAGAGGTTTCATTTCAAATCCAATGTGGTGGCATGCAGAGCCCAACTCGCGAAAATTGTGTCAATGTCCAAATATTTCTGGACCTAACTGTATGGAGATATATACTGATCTGCAAAACAGTACAATGTGCCTGTAAAGAAGAGGACTAACATTTTGATAATTAGGCAGAGAACATAGTCATACACAACATTACAGCCTATGCCTTACTGTTAGTGTTTCTGCCTTCCATGCTGTGGGTCCTGACAAAAAAACTACAAGAAAAAGTAGAGAATCAATTAAATATGTGAAGGAAATAGAAAGAGTGCCTAAATGGGGAAATGGGAGAACATAAACGTGTCTTGTATAAGAAACTACATAGGACATTTACTGTTATTGCAGTAGGTCAGTTTCTAAAGCAATATTTAGATAAATTGTGCTGGAATCAGCTTCCTAGCTGGGTCCCTCCTCCTGTTGGGCCCCTGCGCAGCTGAAGGGATGCATAGGAAGTATGTACACCCCTGCAATAAGATAGCAATCTAAATGACAAATTTTGAGTTGAACCTTGAAATGTATACTTAAGACCC
Organism: Anomaloglossus baeobatrachus; assembly: GCF_048569485.1. NCBI lineage: Eukaryota > Metazoa > Chordata > Amphibia > Anura > Aromobatidae > Anomaloglossus > Anomaloglossus baeobatrachus. Next base: position 47,546,690 of record NC_134355.1, read on the forward strand.
AGAATCTAAAGAAAAAATATATAGAACAGAAGAAAGTATGGCAGTAAGTTTTCCAGGTAGGACTCACGCAATAGAAGATCTACATAACATTCACCAAGCTACATAATAAAGAACATGGATAATTGTGCTCTGCATAATGCCAAGATAAATAAATCAGAAGCATGAATGTATAGGGACAGTAATGAAATGAAATCTGTTTAATCAATCTGGAATCAAGTGTACTTACTGTATTGTAGCCAGAAAAAATAACTAAGAAATAGATGAATGCTACACAAAGACATCTGAGCACTGCGCAATTAGGATGTTCTTTTATTATGCAGAATCTATTTACTGTCTAAAGAGTTTAAGGGGTTGTCCACTACTTTTATATTGATGGTCTATCTGTTGGCTAGGTCATACGTGTCTGATTGTACAGGTTTCGGCACCCCGCAACCCTCCAATCAGCTGTTCTCTGTCCCAATGGCAGCAGTTTGCCAGAAATGCTCAGTTCCGGAGCTGCCCCATCAACTGATAGCGGCTGTGGCCATGTACTGCACACCGCCTCCCATTCAACTCAATATAGGAGGTGGATGTGCAATAACTGGTGGCCTTCACTATCAGAAAATGGGGCAGCTCCGGAATGGAGCATTTCCGGCCACATGCTACCAATATTGGGACCGAGAACAGCTGATTAGCGGAGGTGCAGGGTGTCAGACCCCTGCCAATACAACATTGATAACTTATTCTAAGGATAGGCCATCAATGTAAAAGTAGTGGACAACCCCTTTAAGTTAATTTACATTTTCAAATGTTCTTTCAAGTATCATTTAATGTTATTTCCCTTACATTTTTCAGCTCCTTCTATCCTACTGTTATTATAGTTTTTAATAAAGTTTGGTTTCCTGCATAATTAATAAGAACTTCATCATGTGCAAGTTCCTGATATTTTTGGTTACTTTTTTTATATTCTTTGTAAAATAACTTATGAACATATAAAACCCCTTTACGACCAAGGATGTACCGCTATGTGCTTGGTCGCCTATCTGCTATTACCGCGGCCTTCCTCGCACATGTCTGCTGATCCGGTGATGTGTATGCACAGGTACAATATTTCCCCTGTCTATGTGTCATACGATGTTCAGCACTGCACACACCTGCTGGCCCGATGGCATCAGACTTTTTGATCACACTGCAGAGTCTGACAAGCAACCTGAGGCTTCTGGAGTGTTCAGCCAGAGCCGGGCGTCGGCTGGTTCAGGTTCACTGGTCTTGAGCTCTGCAGGTGTTAATTCCTGCAGACTGCTGAGTAGGACATAAGTGCTCAGGTTGCTGATTGCCAAGTGCAGCTGCCACTTCCCTATTTAAGGTACTGCCTCAATCCAGAAGGTGCTGATGTTAGCTTCAGTTTATAGTCCAGTGATTCTGGTCTTGATGCTCTTCATGTGGATGGTGATCCGTGCTGCGCTTCTTAGTGGTGTGAACATTTCCTGGTTGTGCATTACTTCCTCCCCTTTTTCGTCTCTCTCTGGTACACTAATCGTCTCTCCTGTGTGTATGAGCTTCCGTTCTCCATTGTCCATGTCATTTTGTAGGTTTTTTTCTTTGTGTTTTCCAGACCACCCCGAAGGTGTGGGGGAGGGCGCGTAAGATCAGGGTCCAGACAGGAGTGAGGGTCACACTGGGGGCTTGAATCTGGTTACCATTAAACCTACCTTCGAGATAAGGGACAGCGCAAGGTCTCAAGTCTGAGGGCTAACCTAGGGGCCCCTGTCCTGTCTACATACTTCCTCACATTATGTCGATGCAGGAGGTGTCATCCACTTCAATTAGAGGAAAAGCAAGACAATCAGTGGCGGAGGGGAGGGATAGAAGCCACAGCAAGGAAGCCCATCGGACCGGACTTCTCGGATTTACATAAAGCACCGGAAAATATAAATCAATTTCTGGGGAGGTTATATAGGGGGAGTCAGGGGATAATATACACCTTTATAAAACACAGCACAGGCGCTGCTGAAGGTGCTAGTCTTAGTTCACACACGAAAAATCTGGTCACAGCATTACAGCACGGCCACACTAAATTTTTTTCCAGTGGTGAAAAATGTTTATTTTTCAAGTAGAACACCCTTCAGGAATTGTTCCTTGTCTTTTTCATTTTCATTATTATTTTTTTTTTTAGCCTGAGCTGTTTTTGTTAATGTTTTCTTAGTATTTCTTGGCATTTTTACTAATGTTAAGCAAAAACACTTCCAAAATCCTCAAAAAAGACCCCAAAAGTTAATTTTTAAGCCTTCCTATTACGTCTATTGTAAAATAGGGAGCATCTTCCTAACGGAAAGCGACTAAATAATGAACATGTTACTTATTGCAACCGCTTGGCGTTTTTGAAAGGCCGAAGAGTTTAAAAGATTCTCAAAATGTCACTGTCATCTTCCTGCTGTTATGACATTAGTGAAAGCCATAGGACTGGAGATTCCCCTCTCCATATTGACTCCTCATTTCAACGAGGTTTCCTTTACTTTGGCGTTTCATGAGTTAATTTCAGGTTTTGTTGCCAGCAGCTCTGAGCAGGCAGGTCAGCTGTTGCTGCCTTGGATCCACGCCCATGTAGGTTAAATACTGGAGCTTTCCCAGCAGTCCTTGCTGCTGTTAGAATCATTTCTACTGTGGCCAGCCTGGTGGAAGGAACTGCTGAGGTTTTGTCCTGTGCCTATCCATCTGCTACTTTAGAGTCCATCTTCTACAGTAAAGTTTGGTGTTTTGTATCTGTCTTTTTATTTTTTCGTCTGTCTTTCCTTTCCCTCTATGTTTATTAGTTGAGTGGCGAGTCTAGTGTATTCTTTGGCCTACTCACTATACAGGGTGAGTTTAGGGCCAGCTGAGGGACCAAGGTATCCTGCTCGCCGACAGGTTGAAATAACCTGCATAGGGACGCTAGGGAGCTCAGGAGTCAGCTTGAGGTGAGTTTGGGAGGCGCTCCCTCACCCCTGTCCCTAGTGGCAGGGACCTCCATTGTATCGTGACCGCAGTGTTTTCCCCTTTTTGTGATGTTTTTTGGTAGTGGGTCAGTCGCTCGTTAGTCTGATCGCACGTTTCATGCGTTTTATACGGACATATTCTACTCCATGTGTGACACAAAAGCCTGAACGAATGAACAAGTCATTTTCATTAGTAATGAATAGGATGATTATTTTGAGTGTTTTATGAGTGATTTTTCAGGCATTTTTCAGCACGGATCCACTCAAGAAACACTGGAAAAAAAGAAGATGAATCTTTGTTTCAATAAGTGAGTGTGATTCAGGTCAAATGAGTCTTATCATAATGAAGTCTAATTACAGAATAAATGACTTCAATAAATGTAATTACAGGGATTTAGCCGTAAGAGTCTGTTGGATAAAGATCTAAAGATTGTGTCAAAGAAGCTTTAAATCTGGATTATCTCGGGAGATTCTTTTCACTGCCTGCAAGGAAGTAAATTGGTCCGTAATAATTAAGGAGGTTGTGCCATCATCCTAAACATTTCCTTGAAGTGTCCTTATTGTTTTAGACAGGCGTAGCTAGATCTGATATCAGATGGGTGATTGCTCATCGAGGTACTTTAGCTGTAAAAATTCCAAACTATAAACATGTCATGTAGTTTATTATTCCCTGACGAAGATGCTAAACATTAATACTAACATTCAAGTGTTTAATTCAGATTAATTTGTTGACGAAAATCCTACATTTTCTTGTTTTGTTTTATTTTATTTTTTCAACACTCGCTTTCAATAAATGGAATAAATATATAGAATAAATTATATTCCTTTTGGCAATACCAAATAAATGTTGCATTTTATTTCACCTTAATTTACTACCATGTAACCAAAATATAATATATAAATAAAAGTGTCTCATACAAAAAGAAAGCACAATCAGTCGCTCTAAAAAAACATATTAAGCGTGTTAAAAAGTAAAAAAGTCATGAGCCACGCCACACACAGACGTATTCAGGACATGGGCTTCAACTATTATTATTCATTTTATTTTTTTTTTCCTTTTGGTATTTGGATATACTAAAAGGAAAAAAAATAAAATAAATAATAATTGTTGAAGCCCATGTCCTGGATACGTCTGTGTGTGGTGGCTCTTGAAGCACTGACTCCGGCAGCAGTCCACTCTTTGTGAAACTACCCCAAATTTTTTAATGGCTTTTCCTTAATAATCCTGTCAAGGTTGTGGTTATCCTGGTTGCTTGTGCACCTTTTTCTACCACACTTTTTCCTTCCACTCAACTTACCATTAATGTGCTTGGATACAGCACTCTGTGACCAGCCAGCTTATTTAGCAATGACCTTTTGTGACTTACCCTCCTTGTGGAGTGCGTCAATGACTGCCTTCTGGACATCTGTCAAGTCAGCAGTCTTCCCTATGATTGTGTAGCCTACTGAACTAGACTAAGGGACCATTTTTTTTCATTGGCTGTAAGCCATAATCATCAACATTAACAGAAATAAACACTTGAAATAGATCCCTCTGTGTGTAATGACTCTATATAATATATAGGAATAGATCCCTCTGTGTGTAATGAGTCTATATAATATATAGGAATAGATCCCTCTGTGTGTAATGACTCTATATAATATATAAGAATAGATCCCTCTGTGTATAATGACTCTATATAATATATAGGAATAGATTCCTCTGTGTGTAATGACTATATATATTATATAGGAATAGATCCCTTTTTTTCATGTGGTGAGTTGTAGTTTTTATTATTTCAATTTCTTTTCATTGCATTTTTGTGGGGGGATGCGGGAATGAAAAGAGGCCAATTTTGGTGTTTTGGTTTGTTTTTTCACATTGTGGAATAAATATTTTAAAATTATATAATTTCAGGCATCTATGCACGTGTCCATACTATACGTTTATTTTTTATTTTTAAAAGGGAATCTGTCAGCAGGTTTTTGCTACTATATCTGAGACCAGAGTGATGCAGGCAAAGAGATCCTAATACAACAATGTTTCACTTAGATTGTTAGCTGCAGCCATTCTGACACAATCAGAGTTTTTAGATTTAACAATGCAGCAGAGCTGAGAGAGTTTTTGCTACACCAATCCATGTGCTGTTGTATCCCAGTCCTGAAAGTGATTGTACTGCTTTGCATGTTGAGTTGTTGTGGAGTTCTCCCGTAGTTTTGTTGTTTCCTCCCTGCTCTTATTTTCCTCCTTATCACTTGTTGTCTAATATGTTGGCGCTATAGAAAAGAAAATTATTATTATTATTAATAATAATAATAATAATTATAATACCGCTGTGTTAGTGTGATGTGTGATCGAGTTTAGGTTTCTCCTATTTGTTTTTATCTGTGGGTAATACCCCTCTTGTCCCAGCTCTCCCCTGGGGTGAAGCAGAAGGGGTATTAGTTCAGGGCTGTTCAGGAGCAGGGTAAGGAAGGTGGCCCAGACATCATCACCATTAGATGTATCTCTGGGATCAGAGACAGCTAGGATCTCCCTAACCTGAGGGTCAGTTTAGGAGCCCCGGTTCTCGGTTAACCCATCACACTCCATGATAGATATTGTTGGATGCTGGCTGTGTAACACAGCTCCTGAGCACGCTCCTTCTCATAATAGTGCATGGCCATTTTTTTTGCTTCAATTTGTTGAATATATCATCAGTACGGTCTAATACTTATAATGTTTTTTGTGAATACCCCCCATTAGAAATAGTGGCTAGATTTTCTCTTTAAAGTCACCTCCAAATGAAGCTATGTTCTGCTGGATCTTTAAAACTTTTTGTTCTTTGGTCCCATGAAACTCTTTGTTCTTTGGTCCCATGAAACTCTTTGTTCTTTGGTCTCATAACTGTGTTGTGAATTATTTCAGTAATTTACAGTTATGTTTTTACTTTCTGTTTTCCTTAATTATTTTAATTTGTTTAATCAGAGTTGCTCTAAAAATCCCATTTTATAGTGCAAATTTTTAGACAAAGACCAAAATTAGTGCAACTTTTATTTTTTTAAATCAATTGAATAATCGATAACAAATTGCAATTATACCTGAGCCTGAAATGAAACCTGAAGTCCTGAAGTGGTTAAACGTTTTGCCAAATGCCCAGAGGTTGGCCAGATTACCGAGAGGAGCTCATGTAACCATTGCCAGTAACTGTGTAATGTTTTCTTAAGCTTCATTAGTAAAAATGGAAACTGGAGGTCTACAGTACTAGTAATGATTTGTATGTTATTTATTATTATAAACTATCGGCCATGAAGCCTCCAGGGAACGTTGAGAGTTACAATGAACTATGTGAAGTATGCTCCATTAATAGTTAATCTTTGCTCATTCTAAATGGGACAATTTACAAATGTTTACTTTGAGGTCAACTAGGGATTTTTATTTTGGGTGATTTAGACCATGATCTTTTGCCAAGTCTGCGTAAAAATGATAAATTTTACATGTACTGTTCTCATGACAAAGAATGAAAATTTCTCATGAAAGTGGAATTTTGAGATAAAAGGATCATTCTGATAAGAAATTGTCTTGTGAAATTTTTGTCCTGATACATTAGGTGGTTTCAAGGTAGGCAAGTAATAAATACTGTACCAGCCCATTGGTTCGTCGATGACTAATTTTTCTTAAAATATTAGATCATTGGCTTCATTAGGAATTTCATGTTTATTTTTTTTGTCACGACCACACATGTAGCACCTTCTAGTAATTTATGGCTTATTTTAAGCTGAAAATGTCAACATTTTCAAAAATATATGTACCAACCTACAAGAGCCTATTGCTGCATGTCAATCATAACTTCAATATTTGTCTTTTGGGAGTTTACTACCAGAAATGGAAATGTTCCCATTAAGGTTCTGCATTTGTTCTGTAGAGAATGATTATTTAAATATGAAGGTCGTTGTTGACCATCTCGCTATAGGTTTATTCTAGAGCAGGGGTTGGGAACCTTTTTGGCTGAGAGAGCCATTTTAAAATTGAATTCCATAGAGCCTTACTCACCAGGGGGGAGCGGTGGTGGGGGAGCGTTTCACATTGCCCCAGGAGGCAGGGTAGGCCATGCTGCGCGCACGGAGGAGGGGGTGTCATGGCTCAAGATGGTCAGTGTGTGGAGAGTTGGCGATATTGCTGCGGGCTCGTGGGGTGTCATGGCGGTGGCCGCCATTGATCTGCCGATGGGCTGCTTTGAATCTTCCACAGTTGATGAGATTAACTTAAAAAAAATGTCCACGGCGCATGCGCAGATCGAAGCAATGGACTTCAAGAAAATGGCCGCGGAGTCCTATCTGCACATGCGCATAGCTATTTTCTTGAAGTCGATCTCATTAACTGCGGGAGCTTCAAAGCAGTTCGCAGTCCGCTGGCTACTGCGGGCTCGCCGCCATGACACCCCACAATCCCTCAGTATCACCGACCCTGCACACCACTGCAGCCCCAGTTAGGCCCCTTTCACATTGAGTTTTACCTTCTGCTCACAGGTCCCGTTGGAGCATCCGTCCGAACCGCCCCTCCCCCACTCTGCCAAGCGTGTTCCAGACGCATGCGCCCGACAGGGCCATTCACTGCTATGGAGCGCACTGCGTTAGCGTGTACTCTGTTTTGTGCCATTTTGTGCATATATACGTTTCTGCAGACGGACACCCGAACGTAGGTGGTCTACGTTCGGGCGTCCGTCTGCAGAAACGTATATGTACACAAAATGGCACAAAACAGAGTACACGCTAACGCAGTGCGCTCCATAGCAGTGAATGGCCCAGTTGGGCGCATGCGTCTGGAACACGCTTGGCAGAGTGGGGGAGGGGCGGTTCGGACGGATGCTCCAACGGGACCTGTGAGCGGAAGGTAAAACGCAATGTGAAAGGAGCCTAAGCCATATATGGTTTGTAAGATGCACCCCCATTCTATCCCCAGTTTTGTGGGGAAAAAAGTGCATCCTACAAACTGGAAAATACGGTATGTTTTTTTTATTAAAGAGAGCCACATCTGGCTCGCGAGCCATAGGTTCCTGACCCCTGTTTTAGAGGGCATGGCTCCTATTGGTTGGCCATATTGTTTTTATATTGACCATATTGATTTACGACTGTTTTAAGCAGTTGGATAATGTTGACAATGAGTTTCTATATTACATATGATATGTAAATAAATACTTGTTTGCTTCCATTAACGTGTTGTCCCTTGCCAATTTTTTTAAACTTTTTTAATTATGGTTAGAAAATCAAATAATGGTTGTTATAGGACACCTCATAAAAATACAATATTCCTGAAGGTCACAGGTGAATATGCTTTATATATTTTATTTAGAAAGTCTGAGAGAACACAATCCATTTTGTTCCTATAATGTCCATCTTGTCTTATAAATAACTAGAAGGTGGCCCGATTCTACGCATCGGGTATTCTAGAATTTACGTATTGTGTAGTTCATGTATGATTTTTGTTATATATATATATATAGATGTTGTTGTGTGTAGTTACCAAGTGTTTGTGTAGGGCGCTGTACATGTTCTGGGTGTGGCGGGGGGTGAGAGCGGTGTTGTATGTGTGTTGCATGTGTTGCGTTGTTTGTGGAGCGCTGTGTGTCTGTAGCGTTGTGTGTGTGTTGTGCGGTTTGTGTGTGTGTGGTGTGTTTTGGGGGGAGGTATGTTTTGAGCAATGTGTGTGTTGTGCGGTATGTGCGTATATTTGTGTGTGCTGCGGTGTTTGTGTGTTGGGTGTTGTGTGTGTGCAGCGTTGTCTGTGTGTGTGGGTGTCTGTGTAGGGCGTTGTTTGTGGTTCCCAGTGTGTGTGTGTTGTGCAGTGTGCGTGTGTGTTTGTGTTGGGGGGAGGTGTGCACCTCCCATCGTGCTCCATCCCCCATGCTGCGCACCCCCCATCGTGCTCCATCCCCCATGCAGCGCACTCCCCATCGTGCTGCATCCCCCATGCTGCGCACTCCCAAACGTGCTCCATCCGCCATGCTGCGCACTCCCAAACGTGGTCCATCCGCCATGCTGCGCACTCCCAAACGTGCTCCATCCGCCATACTGCGCACTCCCCATCGTGCTGCATCCCCCATGCTGCACACTCCCAAACGTGCTCCATCCGCCATGCTGCGCACTCCCCATCGTGCTGCATCCCCCATGCTGCGCATTCCCAAACGTGCTCCATCCGCCATGCTGCGCACTCCCAAACGTGGTCCATCCGCCATGCTGCGCACTCCCAAACGTGCTCCATCCGCCATACTGCGCACTCCCCATCGTGCTGCATCCCCCATGCTGCGCACTCCCAAACGTGCTCCATCCGCCATGCTGCGCACTCCCCATCGTGCTCTATCCGCCATGCTGCACACTCCCAAACGTGCTCCATCCGCCATGCTGCACACTCCCAAACGTGCTCCATCCGCCATGCTGCGCACCCCCCATCATGCTCCATCCGCCATGCTGCGCACTCCCAAACGTGCTCCACCCGCCATGCTGCGCACTCCCAAACGTGCTCCATCCGCCATGCTGCGCACTCCCAAACGTGCTCCATCCGCCATGCTGCACACTCCCAAACGTGGTCCATCCGCCATGCTGCGCACTCCCAAACGTGCTCCATCCGCCATGCTGCGCACTCCCCAACGTGCTCCATCCGCCATACTGCGCACTCCCAAACGTGCTCCATCCGCCATACTGCGCACTCCCCATCGTGCACCATCCGGCATGCTGCGCACTCCCAAACGTGCTCCATCCGCCATGTTGCGCACTCCCAAACGTGCTCCATCCGTCATGCTGCGCACTCCCAAACGTGCTCCATCCGCCATGCTGCACACTCCCAAACGTGCTCCATCCGCCATGCTGCGCACTCCCAAACGTGCTCCATCCGCCATGCTGCGCACTCCCAAACGTGCTCCATCCGCCATGCTGCGCACTCCCAAACGTGGTCCATCCGCCATGCTGCGCACTCCCAAACGTGCTCCATCCGCCATGCTGCGCACTCCCCAACGTGCTCCATCCGCCATACTGCGCACTCCCAAACGTGCTCCATCCGCCATACTGCGCACTCCCCATCGTGCACCATCCGGCATGCTGCGCACTCCCAAACGTGCTCCATCCGCCATGCTGCGCACTCCCAAACGTGCTCCATCCGTCATGCTGCGCACTCCCAAACGTGCTCCATCCGCCATGCTGCGCACTCCCAAACGTGCTCCATCCGCCATGCTGCGCACTCCCAAACGTGGTCCATCCGCCATGCTGCGCACTCCCAAACGTGGTCCATCCGCCATGCTGCGCACTCCCAAACGTGCTCCATCCGCCATGCTGCGCACTCCCAAACGTGCTCCATCCGCCATGTTGCGCACTCCCAAACGTGCTCCATCCGCCATGCTGCGCACTCCCAAACGTGCTCCATCCGCCATGCTGCTCACTCCCAAACGTGCTCCATCCGCCATGCTGCGCACTCCCAAACGTGCTCCATCCTCCATGCTGCGCACTCCCAAACGTGGTCCATCCGCCATGCTGCGCACTCCCAAACGTGCTCCATCCTCCATGCTGCGCACTCCCAAACGTGGTCCATCCGCCATGCTGCGCACTCCCAAACGTGCTCCATCCCCCATGCTGCGCACTCCCCATCGTGCTCCATCCCCCATGCTGCGCACCCCCCATCGTGCTCCATCCCCCATGCTGCACCAGCATCAGCCTCTCTCCTCCCAGCATCAGCCTCTCTCCTCCCAGCATCAGCCTCTCTCCTCACAGCATCAGCCTCTCTCCTCCCAGCATCAGCCTTTTCTGTCCCTAGCATCAGCCTCTCTCCTCCCAGCCTACCCCAGCCTCAGCCTCTCTCAGCATCAGCCTCTCTTCTCTCAGCCTCCCACTCCCAGCCTTCCCCAGGATCAGCCTCTCTCATCCCAGCATCAGCCTCTCTCCTCCCAGCATCAGCCTCTCCTCTCTGTCCCCAGCATCAGCCTCTCTCCTCCTAGCCTTCCCCAGCATCAGCCTCTCTCCTCCCAGCCTCTCTCTCTTCCCAGCCTCCCCCAGCATCAGCCTCCCCCAGCATCAGCCTCTCGCCTTCCAGCCTCCCCCAGCATCAGCCTCTCTCCTTCCAGCCTCCCCCAGCATCAGCCTCCCTCTCCCAGCCTTCCCCAGGAACAGCCTCTCTCCTCCCAGCCTCCGTCCTCCCAGCCTCCCCCAGCATCAGCCTCTCTCCTTCCAGCCTCCCCCAGCATCACCCTCTCTCCTTCCAGCCTCCCCCAGCATCAGCCTCCCTCTCCCAGCCTTCCCCAGGATCAGCCTCTCTCCTCCCAGCCTCCGTCCTCCCAGCCTTCCCCAGCATCAGCTTTCCCCTCCCAGCCTCCCTCAGCATCAGCCTTCCCCAGCATCAGCCTCTCTCCTCCCAGCCTCAGCCTCTCTCCTTCCAGCCTCCCCCAGCATCAGCCTCTCTCCTTCCAGCCTCCCCCAGCATCAGCCTCTCTCCTTCCAGCCTCCCTCAGCATCAGCCTCCCCTTCCCAGCCTTCCCCAGGATCAGCCTCTATCCTCCCAGCCTCCTTCAGCATCAGCCTTCCCATCCCAGTCTCCCCCAGCATCAGCCTCCCCCTCCCAGCCTTCCCCAAGATCAGCCTCTCTGCTCCCAGCCTCCTCCAGCACGCCGTGCTCCTCTGCCGACACTCACACACACCCGATCGCATACACTCACACACACAACCGATCGCATACACTCACACACACAACCGATCGCATACACTCACACACACAACCGATCGCATACACTCACACACACAATCGATCGCATACACTCACACACACCCAATCGCATACACTCACCCACACCCACCCACCCACACCCGATTGCATACACTCACACACACCCGATCGCATACACTCACACACACCCGATCGCATACACTCACACACACAGACACTGACGAAATCGCACATACGCGCTGATACTCACAACATCCGGAGATACCACATGCTGGCCATGTGATCCTCCGTCAGGTCCTGGAAGGTCACAGCAGCACAGTATCGAGGCCGAGAAGCAAGCGATATCGCTGGATGCTGTGAGTGTGTGGATGCGATGTGATCTGTGTGTGTGAGGTGTGTGTGAGAGTGAGTGTGATCTGATGTGTGTGTATGTGTGTGTGTGCTGTTATGTGTGTGCGTGTGGATCTTCCGCCGCTGCAGGACCTTGATGTGCTGGTAACTATGCTACCATGGTTACCAGCGCATCACATCCCCCACTCGCACGGGAGCCCACACCAGCATACGGCGGCAAGGCCAGCAATGCGAGGGTAAGTGTCGGCTGGGTTGGCGGCGTACGCTGATGTGGGCTCCCGTTGGGGGGGGGGTTGTACAGTACTCACCTGGGAGCCGTGACCATGTCAGTTCGGGGAATGCGCGGGAGGGGGCAGAGCCAGCGTCCATTGCGTGAGGAGGGCGGGGCGTGGCGTGGCCGAGTTACCAATGCCTGCAGGGTGCCGGGGCGAGAGGCCAATCTGTGGGGGGGGCGGAGCCTGGGCGAGCGGCTGGCCAATCCGTGTGGAGGCGCAGCCTGGGCGAGCGGCCAATCCGTGTGGGGGGGCGGGGCCATGGCGAGCCCAGCGGCCAATCAGCTTTGTGTCACCGTAAGGACACAATGTCACCGGAAGGACACAATTTTGAAGCATGACAGACTGACAGACAGACAGACAGAATAAGGCAATTATATATATAGATGATGTCATAGGGTTTAGCTAACACTGATGGGTGAGCGAGTTTCACAATTCTGTGCACGCCCCTATTGTTCTTATTGGCGCATAGTTCAGACGGACCTTGTTCTTTGTCTGTGACAATATATAAACTGGTCACATGTACATGTAAAGGAGAATTATTTGAGTACACCATACTAAGCGTGTGTACTGTATTGATTTCCCGAGCGCTCATAAAACAAATCTTAGTAATTTGGAGTTCAAGAGGCATAGAAAAAGGAGTGTATTTCACTCAAAAAAAGCAGACTATGTTACTTGATGTTATTGAATATAAACCTGGGAAAAAGTGTATCACTTGGCTATTGTTTTCATTAATATGGGAACCATGGTTCTGTTAGAACGTGTTTCGGCTACTTGGTGTATGTAGCCTTTGTCACTTGACAAAGGCTACACCAAGTAGCCGAAACGCGTTGTCATTGTCATATCCTCCTCTCCTCTGTATAGAGGATGTCTTGCCCCTGATGTAATTCATTATTTTTAAGCACACATTGTGAAAATAAAACTTGGAAATCTTCTATCTGTTGGGACAATCCTTCACTCCGGAGCGCTGGACACAATCCCGTTTTACTTCATTGCAGACAGGTGGCTACACCTACAGGTCCAAGCAGCAGAAGGAACTGAAGTACACAGTGAATGGGTGAGCTGTACAAAAAACTTCTTTTTGTTAGATGTCAGAATTGGGAGCATTCATTAGGCACCAATTTGCTATGATGATGCATCAGCACACCACAAATGCTTCTCAAAGAGGTCTGCAATGAGTTGCCAGAGGGAGGTCACTCCTTTTGTTTAACCTTTTAGATGCTGCAGCCGGACTGCAGCAGCTAAGTAGTTAAACTTCTTGGATCAGAGTTATCACTCATAATGATTTTAGCAACCGCTCAGCAATTTACATCAGTGAGTGCCACTGATTAGTATGATGGATATATATTAGCAGTGTTTGACTTGGGTCCTAGGAACCACCAGTATATATGACTCGTTTGGCCGGGTGACAGACCGTGATGTGGTTTCTGGCTATAGAAGGTCTCAGTGTTTGATTGCGCAGAATGCTCCCTGACTTTCCATTGTTCCTGCTGTGGGTATTCATTGGTATAGGTAGCTTTCCTGCTGGATTCATCTCTCCCCAGTACAAGCTCGCTTTCTATCCAGCTGCTGATCATCAGTATTCTCTTGGTGCTTAAGCACCCCTTCCTTCCTTGGACTGGTACTCATGATATTATTCAGTTAATTCAAGCCTTGGTTGCAAGCAGGTGGCTTGTACTCCCCTGTTGCATTGTTGCTGAAAACTTTGCTGAACTTCTACCTGAGTCATCTGTAGGCAAATAGTTCATGCATTTTCCTCTTGTGTGTCCCTCTTGTGTCTTCTATAATGTTTAGTGGGGTTGAACTCATCCCATCAGTTCGCTATTTAGGACCCAGCACTAGTTATACCTAGGATCAGGTATCTTGCTCTGTACATAGGTACAGAACCTATCTAGGGTGGTGAGGGACCCCAGAGACCAGAAATAGGTTTGGTCAGGGGTCACCATCTTCCCCTTCCCTAGATGCAGGGTTTCTCTTCCCTTTTGCTGTTCGCTTGGTACTTCCCCGTACTTAGCGTGACACCATACATGCAATTCTACTCAAATTTTACTGAAAAAATCAGCATTTTCCAATATCCTTATAATCACGTCTAAGGCCCCTCCACTGTTTATCATCACTGTTCTAGTACTTGCCACATCTTCTGATTCCCCGCTGCTCACAATGGAGCTCTCAAGCCTCTCATACTGTGCTGGAATTCCGGCTGTCAGGGTGCCCAGGACATTACTGTACATATGAGCAGAAAGGTCACCGCGCATATTTTGATGTTATTACGCCATTGACCTCCTGCTCATTTGTGCAAAATCTTGGGCATCATGACAGCTGGAAATGTGGCATAGTGCGAGACGGCCGGATATTACAAAGTGAGTAGTGGGGGATCAGGAGATGCTCTAAGGACTAGAAAAGTGATGGTGAAGAGTGGAGGGGTGGGAAGGTGAATATAAGGATTTTGAAAAATGCTGATCGTTGTAAGATTCAATTGCTTGTGTTTAATCTGTATTCATCTGTTAATGAATCTTATGTAGGTTCTGAGAACTGAGATCAGTTCTTAGGCTCTTTTACCATTGCTATGCATTTCTTAGTGGTGAGCTTGGGGACCTCCATACTGACATAGAAAGATGGTGACATGGGAGTGGGCTCAGATAAAGCAAACCTTACAAACAGAGCAGAGCCTACTACTTATTTAAGGGCCCACCAGGGGATTCACCAGCTTCCCAGTGGGCCAGTCTGAGCCTGTATATCAGTCATACAGTGTGAAGAAAGCCTTCATCATTAAGGATCATGGAGTGTTAAGGGGTTAACTGTGGATAACAACTTTGTTGAGGATCTATAAGCCAAGATGAGGCATAATTACAACAGTTTACACTATACACATAGATAAGTTCCTGTTTAAATCTAACCTGCAACTCACTATTCGCTTAGGGTTAAAGGGAACCTGTCAACAGATTTGGGTCCTATAAGCTGCAGCCACCACCAGTGAGCTCTTATATACAGCATTCTAACATGCTGAATATAAGAGCCCAGGCCGCTGTGTAAAACATAAAAATCACTTTATAATACTCCCCTAAGGGGCGGTGTGGTGCTGACTGGTCGGATAGATGTCTCCGTTCTCCGGCACTGGCGCCTGCTCTTTCGGCCATCTTTGACCTCCTTCTTCTGAAGCCTGGGCGCAGTCCTGAGTCATCCACACTAGCCGGCATTGAGGTCTCATACAGGCACACTACAATTCTTTGATCTGCCCTGCTCAGAGCAGATCAAAGTGTACCTGCATAGGGCCACAGTGTTGGCTAGTGTGCATGACGTAAGGCTGCACCCAAGGTTCAGAAGAAGGAGGACAAAGATGGCCGAAAGAGAAGGCGCCAGTACTGGAGAACGGAGACACCCATCCGACCAGTCTGTACAGCCCCGCGATTTAGGTGAGTATTATAAAGTGATTTCTATGTTCTTCATAGCGGCCAGGTCTCCTATATACAGTATTCTGGAATGCTGTATATAAGAGCTCTCTGGTAGTGGCCGCAGCTTATAGTCACCTAATCTGGTGACAGGTTCCCTTTAAGCAGGTTTAGTACTTTTTGTTTCCCTGAAGATTGTATTAGTGTATGGACACTTTTCTGACCATTCAATACAAATGCCATACGGTATGCACATCTTAATTGCTCCACATTATAGACGGCTGATACAACTAGGTGGCGCAATTGCAGCTCATAAGAAGACATTTTTATGTAATATTAGATCGTGGAATTGAAGCCAGAAAAAAGCCATATTGAGCCAATTGGTGACTGGATACCTCCTCACACTTATATGTACAGAAGAAACCTTGAATTGTCTTCCCAGTGGCTCTTATTGGTTTATCCTATAGTCAGGGAGCTGTTTAATATCAATCCCTGGTTCTCATTTAATACTTCATACTTCAGCAGATCATAGTGTCAGGATATCAGCACGGTAATGAAATGCAGACCTGACCCTACAGAAAAATGTAAGTCTCTATTCTGTTTGGATACGATCTTTTTCTATTAATGATGTTATCTGCCAAAAGATGTTTGCACTGTTCACTTAGCTGAAATCACCCCAGGCCTCGATACAAGCTGAAGTAGCGAAGAATATTAAAGTTGAAAAGTTTGATATTATTAAGATTTGTTCTATTTCTGTAAGATAATTTTCCCAAGTGAGATTTATCATTACAAATGCATCAAGACGTTTCTATTTGTTTCATCAGAGGAAATAACAGGGAATGGAAACACTCATAACGTGGCAAAACTGGTTGGAAATATTACATAACTTAATCCCTATTGTGGAAGGAGGAAAGGTCATCAGTTGCCAGACATCTTTGTCGCTTTTACGTATATTCTTACATTCTTACATATTTATGAATATTCTTACATTATAAAACCAGAACAGAACAATTGCCAAAAATGATCATGGCAAAGACCATACAAAAGACTCTAAACAAATCTATCTACCGTGTTTCCCCGAAAGTAAGGCCCTGTCTTACATTAATTTTACCCCCAAAAGTCCCACCCTGCCTTACTTTCGGGGGAGGCCTTACATTGGAAAAAAAAAACTATTTTCAACAACATCCCCTGCAGCCTCCCCATTGTTTCACAGTCCGGCATCCACCCCATCCTCCCCCCTGCAGCCTCCCCATTGTTTCACAGTCCGGCATCCACCCCATCCTCCCCCCTGCAGCCTCCCCATTGTTTCACAGTCCGGCATCCACCCCATCCTCCCCCCTGCAGCCTCCCCATTGTTTGAGAGTCCGGCATCCACCCCATCCTCCCCCCTGCAGCCTCCTCATTGTTTGAGAGTCCGGCATCCACCCCATCCTCCCCCCTGCAGCCTCCCCATACAGTGGTTCTGCCCCCCACTCTGCTACCACACACACTGACACATACGGTACCGGTACAGCCCCACACGGCACCCACACACATATCGTACCGGTACCGTACACACACACACACTGACACATACAGCCCCATACGGCACCCATACACATACCGTACACACACCGTACACACACAGAGAGAGAGAGTTTCGGAACTTACCGTTACTTTCCTTCTGTTTCGATCTCCTCTGCGGTGCCGGGCTGACGATTCGGATGCCGGGAACGCTGGACCAATCGGAGCGAGCCTGCAGGCGGTGACGTCGCGGCTGATTCGGCCAATCAGCTGCGAGCCGGCTGACTGGCCAATCACAGCTCGAGCTGATGGCCAGCAGGGAGCCTGTGACGAACAGGCTGATCGGCCAATCAGCATCGAGCAGGAAGGGCGTTGATGGAGCGAGGGAACAGCGGCAGCGGTAAGTTCCTGTACTTTCCCCAGGGACCCCACCCATATGCGGCCTTACATTCCCCGGGCCCCCCCGCTACCCTGCCTTACAATCGGGGGGTGCCCTACATTGGCGGACCCCCCCGAAACCCCCACCCTGCCTTACTTTCGGGGGGGTCCTACTTTCGGGGAAACACGGTATCTATCTATTTATCTATCTATCTATCTATCTATCTATCTATCTGTCTGTCTGTCCCATATCTATCTATCTATCTATCTGTCCCATATCTATCTATCTATCTATCTATATATCTATCTATCTATTATCTATCTATATACAGCAGGTGAAATAAGTATTGAGCACATCACCAATTTTGTAAGTAAATATATTTCTATTGGTAGTACATGAATTTCTCACTACATGTCAGTATTGTAACAGCCAATCAAATGACACACAGGTAAAGAAATGAAACCATAGATTTCCATACATTTTGTAATGTATAATAATGTGAAAATGACACAGGGAAAAAGTATTGAACACTTATTGAAATTTATTTAATTCTTTGTATAAAAGCCTTTGTTGGTGATGAAGATTCAAGATGCCTCCTGTATGCAAAAAGTAGTGGCATGCTTTGCTCAGGTGTGTTTTTGGTCCATTCTTCCACACAAACACTCATCAAATCCTGAAATCCCGTGGGCTCCTTCTGTGAACTCTGAGCCTTAGTTTCTTCCATAAATTTTCTAGATTCTGTATTCAGGTCAGGTGATTGGCTGGGCCATTCCAGCAGCATTATTTTCTTTCTCTGGAACAAACAGAGAGTTTTCTTGGCTGTGTGTTTGGGATCATTGTCTTTCTGAAATATCCACCCTCACTTCATCTTCATTATCCTAGTAGATGGCAGCAGATTATTATCAAGAATATCTAAGTACATTTGTCTATTCATACTACCTTCATTTACATGACTTTTACGAGTGCTGTATACAGAAATACAGCCCCACGCCATGATGTTCCCACTTTCAAACTTCACCTATGGTATTGTATTTTTGGGTGATAAGCAATGCTTTTTGGCCTCCAAACATGACGTGTATTTTGGGATCCTAAGAGTTCAGTTTTGGCCTCATCTGACCAGACTATATTTTTCCAGTATTTCACAGGCTTGTCTAAATGTTGTTGATCAAACGTTAAACACACTTGAACATGTTTTTGGTTCAGTGATGGAGTCTTGTGGGATGAGCCTGCATGCAGACCATAGAGGGTGACTGGATTACTTATTGTTTTCTCTGAAACCCGCTGATTCTTCTTTCTGTAGCTCTTGGACAACTCTTTTAATAATTCTTTTTAATCCTCTGTCTGAAACCTTTTGGAGAGCACCTAATCGTGGCCCATTTATGGTGAAATTATGTTTCATAGTTTTTAAGATTGCAGGTTGACTTAAATCCATTGAGTTCAACCCATAACCAGATCCAGAGAAAGGCAAAAACCCCATGGGGCAGACTACAACCTCCATATTAGGGGAAAAATTCCTTCCCGCCTCCACATACGGCTATCAGATTACTTCCCTGGATCAGCGCCCAATCACAGTATCTACTGCACACAACCAGCAATAATATATTTTTCAAGAAAGGCATTCAGACCTTTTAGTAATGAATGAACCATTGCAACATTATGTAGCAGAGAGTTCCATAGCGTTCCTGCTCTTACAGTGAGAAATCTGCATCTGTGAATAAGATTAAACCTTCTTTCCTCTTGATATTCTTTCCCCTTCCGGATTATAGCTCCAACAGTTTTCACTGTGACGTTCAGTAGTTTAGAAATTCTTCTGTATCCAATGCCATCAGTATATTTAGCAAAAATAAAGTTGAGACAGCTCACTAGTTTTACTCATCATGAGATGTTTCTTGTGTGACACCTTTGTAATGAGACACCTATTTATAAGCAATCAGTTGAATCAGCTGATACTTATTTTGACTAAATGGCAGGATTGCTTTCTAATTACTTATTTACTTCCACTGGTGTGCTGACTTTCCATGGCTTTTTACACCACTCTTTCTTCATGTGTTCAATACTTTTTCCCTGCGTCACTTCTTATTATCAAATATAACTTAATTTCTGGACATCTATGGTTTGATTTCTTTTCCTGTGTGGATTGGATGGGTTGTTACTGACATCTGGTGAAAAAATTATTTCAACAACAGCTTTAAATATAAATTTACTTAGAAAATTGGTGACTTGTTCAATACTTATTCACCCTCTGTATTTATCTATCTATCTATCTTTCATCTGTATATCCATCTATCTGGCAATCTCTCTATCTATCTGATATCTATCTTTCCTCCATCTCAACTATCTTCCCTACCTGATCTATCTAAAGGTGATCCTATACTATCAGACCACATACCTCACAGACCCATCATTATTTATAAGGAAAATAGGAGTCTAGGTAATATGGTCGCACCCAGTAACACCTCTTTAAAACCATCAATAGTCAAGGTTAACAACCCAAATCAATGGGGATGTTACCCATGTCAAAGACCACAAGAGAAACCTATATAATAAAACATACATTTGATTGTCATTCCACATATGTAGTCTATCTACTGGAATGCCCTTGTGGTGTCCAATATGTAGGTAGAACAATACAAGAAATGCATGCACGATTGAATAAACACCGATACAACATAAAAAGTGGCTATCCACTACATAGTGTATCAAGACATTACAATCATGTGCACAATAGGGACCCAAAAATGACACTTACCATTATAGACACTAAAGATAGTAAAGATCCACAATCATTTAATAAACTCATCAAAAAAGAAAGCTATTGGATCTTCAAATTGGGTACACTAGCCCCAGAAGGACATAATGCAATGCTAGATAATGTCGCCAAACATTAATATGACAAGGTTTACCTGATAGAGCCATATTTGATTGTACGTATGTGAGCGTATATGTATATTTATGCATGTATGCATATATATGCTGAAGTGTTAAGTGCTCCTATATATGTGCATTTTATTATTGATTTATGTGCATCGGATAAATTGGGTTCAGAAAAAAAAAAAAAAAAAGGGAAAATTTTTTTACTAAAGAAATAATACTAAAAAGGTTTCCTAACTAAAAGATTTTAGTATCACTGTGACATCCATTAAGCCAAATGGGGGCAAAAAATCCTGATAATACATTTTTTCACTAAAAGTAGTCCTCATAGAAAATTATAAATGGTAAATTCTATTTTAATGAATTAAATCTCAACTATTTATTTATTTTTTTATTTATGAAATGGTTGCATAGATATCGATTTTTAGATGATAATGTCCCATGTGGTTTTTTTTATATGTTCTTTATAAGTTTTTATCCGACTTTTAATCCATTATAAAAGTTTTAGCATTTAAAGGGTTAAATAACCTGATTGTATGACACACCCATGAGTCTCACTTGTGGGGTTGTTTTATTTTATCTATAAATTTAATGTGTGTGAAGTGCTCTTGTTACACCTGAGGATGGCAAGTGTATCTTGCTGAAACGCGTTGTGTTAATACAAGAGCTTTATGTTATTAATAATAAAGCCACATTTCTTAAAAGATCAAAGACCAAAGATCTATTACTAGCGCTCACAAAGACCGGAATCTTTTTTCTATATGCCTACTCCCATAAGGGAATCCGGGTAGAGCTGCTGTGAGTAATAGAATCCATCAGATCATTTGAACTAACAGCGGGAGGACACAGGTCCGCAGAGAGCTCCAGGATTCAAAAAGTCGGTCAATCTGAAGCCAGCAGCGGCAACAAACCTGGATCCACCCAGCAAAACAACGGATATCGCCAGCTGAGACAGTCCCTCATCCCCCAGAGGAATTATACATCTAACACCGGGGTTGTGCGAGGGCGCACAATCTAACCAGGTGAGCAATTCTATAATATAAATATACAGAAATCACTCCACGGGTGCTTCTCATATGCGCTATATTTTTATCTCTACAGTGAATAAATAACATCACACTCTCCTCAGTACCTGAAGTCCGCTGCCTTAGAGTGACCCTCAACTCTGCCTTGTCTTTCATACTATACATCAAATCCTTTGCTACCTCCTGCTGTCTTTAACTAAAAAATATTTCTAGAATCCATCCTTTCCTCAATTCTCAATGTACAAAAATGCTAGTGCATGCCCTCATAAATAATCTCTCGCCTTGATTACTGCAACATCCTCCTCTGTGGCCTCACTGCTAAATCTCTCGCACCTTTCCAGTCCATCTTTAACTCTGCTGCCCGACTGATCCACCTTACGCTTCACTACCACCCCACTTCTTCCCTCTGCAAATACCTCCATTGGCATCCAATTCTCCACCGTATCCAATTCAAACTACACTTATTAAGACCTACAAAGCCATCCATAATCTGTCTCCTCCGTACATCTCTGAACTAATCTCCCACTACACCCCAACACGTAATCTCCGGTCCTCCCAAGATCTCCTTCTCTCCTCGTCACTCATTTGCTCCTCATCCAACTGCCTCCAAGACTTCTCCTGAGTATCCCGTCTTCTGGAATTTGCTGCCTCAACACGTCAGATTATCTGCTACACTTGCAAGCTTCAAACAGAACTTGAAAATGCATCAGAAATGCTTATAGTCTACAATGACCCCACAGCCTCATCATCGCTGGAGCTGCCGCCTCATCACCGCTGGAGCTGCCGCCTGACCACCGCTGGAGCTGCTGCCTCACCACCACTGGAGTTGCCGCCTCACCTCCACCTGAGCTGCCACCCCACCACTGCCGGAGCTGCCACCTCACCACCACTCCAGAGCTGCTGCCTCACCACCACTGGAGCTGCTGCCTCACCACCACTGGAGCTGCTGCTTCATCACCACCGGAGGTGCTGCCTCACCACCACCAGAGCTGCTGCCTCACCACCACTGGACCTCCCGCCTCACCACCGCTGGAGCACCATTGCCCCACCTACTGTCTCCTCCCTATTATTCTATAGAATGTAAGTCTGCAAGAGCAGGGCCCTCTTCTCTCTGTACCAGTCTGTCTGTTGTAACTTGTATATGTATTTTGTATGTAGCCCCTTCTCTTGTACAACACCACGAAATCAATGGTGCTCTAGAAATAAATATTAATAATAATGATAGTAATATTTATCTATCCATCCGTATATTCATCTAGCTGTCAATCTCTATATCTGATATATCCATCACTTTATCTATCTATCCATCCCTCCGTATATCCATCTATCATTCAATCTCTCCCTATATCTGATATCTACCTATTTATCTAGTTATCTATCCATCAATCTCTCTATCCACCCTCTTTGTCTCAGTCATAAATACATACACACATACAGATATAAACTCTACTGCCACAGTTTCTCACTTCAAAGAAATCAGTGTATTGGTGCAGGAGATTTATAGTCGTACCTTTAATGCAGAACACATGCACATGGTCTATAGAAGTGGTGATGTCATCAGAATTATTGTCTCACATCATTTTTATTGGAATTGGAATGTATAAGGACGGTATTAACTGCAATTAATCTTTTTCATATTTATGTGGATGCAATAAGAAGGTCTATTACAGTCCACCA